>NW_024399967.1:0-147174 GCF_905171765.1 Bufo bufo
TATACCTCGTACCTCACATATCAGTACACTGCTGTATATACTATATATCTGTACACACTGCATCTATTATACCATGTACCTCACATATCAGTACACTGCTGTATATACTATATATCTGTACACACTGCATCTATTATATCTCATACCTCACATATCAGTACAATGCTGTATATACTATATATCTGTACACACTACATCTTTTATACCTCGTACCTCACATATCAGTACACTGCTGTATAAACTATACATCTATACACACTGCATCTATTATACCTCATACCTCACATATCTGTACACTGCTGTATATACTATATATCTGTACACACTGCATCTATTATACCTCGTACCTCTCATATCAGTACACTGCTGTATATACTATATATCTGTATACACTGCATCTATTATACCTCATACCTCACATATCAGTACATTGCTGTATATACTATATATCTGTACAAACTGCATCTAGTATACCTCATACCTCACATATCAGTACACTGCTGTATATACTATATATCTGTACACACTGCATCTATTATACCTCGTACCTCACATATCAGTACACTGCTGTATACACTATATATCTGTACACACTGCATCTATTATACCTCATACCTCACATCAGTACACTGCTGTATATACTATATATCTGTACACACTGCATCTATTATACCTCATACCTCACATATCAGTACACTGCTGTATATACTATATATCTGTACACACTGCATCTATTATACCTCATACCTCACATATCTGTACACTGCTGTATATACTATATATCTGTACACTGCATCTATTATACCTCATACCTCACATATCAGTACACTGCTGTATATACTATATATCTGTACACACTGCATCTATTATACCTCGTACCTCACATATCAGTACACTGCTGTATATACTATATATCTGTACACACTGCATCTATTATACCTCACATATCAGTACACTGCTGTATGTACTATATATATGAACACACTGCATCTATTATACCACGTACCTCACATATCAGTACACTGCTGTATATGCTATATATCTGAACACACTGCATCTATTATACCACGTTCCTCACATATCAGTACACTGCTGTATATACTATATATCTGTACACACTGCATCTATTATACCTCGTACCTCACATATCAGTACACTGCTGTATATACTATATATCTTAACACACTGCATCTATTATACCTCGTACCTCACATATCAGTACACTGCTGTATATACTATATATCTGAACACACTGCATCTATTATACCCCGTACCTCACATATCTGTACACTGCTGTATATACTATATATCTGTACACACAGCATCTATTATACCACGTTCCTCACATATCAGTACACTGCTGTATATACTCTATATCTGTACACACTGCATATATTATACCACGTTCCTCACATATCAGTACACTGCTGTATACACTATATATCTGTACACACTGCATCTATTATGCCTCGTACCTCACATATCAGTACACTGCTGTATATACTATATATCTGAACACACTGCATATATTATAGCTCGTACCTCACATATCAGTACACTGCTGTATACACTATAAATCTGTACACACTGCATCTATTATACCTCGTACCTCACATATCAGTGCACTGCTGTATATACTATATATCTGAACACACTGCATCTATTATACCTCGTACCTCACATATCAGTACACTGCTGTATATACTATATATCTGTACATACTGCATCTATTATACCTCATACCTCACATATCAGTACACTGCTGTATATACTATATATCTGAACACACTGCATCTAGTATACCTCGTACCTCACATATCAGTACACTGCTGTATATACTATATATCTGTACACACTGCATCTATTATACCTCGTACCTCACATATCAGTACACTGCTGTATATACTATATATCTGTACACACTGCATCTATTATACCTCATACCACACATATCAGTACACTGCTGCATATACTATATATCTGTACACACTGCATCTATTATACCTCTTACCTCACATATCAGTACACTGCTGTATATACTATATATCTGTACACACTGCATCTATTATACCTCATACCTCACATATCAGTACACTGCTGTATATACTATATACCTGTACACACTGCATCTATTACACCTCGTACCTCACATATCAGTACACTGCTGTATATACTATACATCTGTACACACTGCATCTATTATACCTCGTACCTCACATATCAGTGCACTGCTGTATATACTATATATCTGTACACACTGCATCTACTATACCTCATACCTCACATATCTGTACACTGCTGTATATACTATATATCTGTACACACAGCATCTATTATACCTCGCACCTCACATATCAGTACACTGCTGTATATACTATATATCTGTACACACTGCATCTATTATACCACGTTCCTCACATATCAGTACACTGCTGTATATACTATATATCTGTACACACTGCATCTATTATACCTCATACCTAACATATCAGTACACTGCTGTATATACTATCTATCTGTACACACTGCATCTATTATCCCTCATACCTCACATATCAGTACACTGCTGTATATACTATATATATATATATATATATATATCTCTGTACACACTGCATCTAGTATACCTCATACCTCACATATCAGTACACTGCTGTATATACTATATATCTGTACACACTGCATCTATTATACCTCGTACCTCACATATCAGTACACTGTTGTATATACTATATATCTGTACACACTGCATCTATTATACCTCCTACCTCACATATCAGTACACTGCTGTATACACTATACATCTGTACACACTGCATCTATTATACCTCACATAAAGTACACTGCTGTATATACTATATATCTGTACACACTGCATCTATTATACCTCGTACCTCACATATTAGTACACTGCTGTATATACTATATATCTGTACACACTGCATCTATTATCCCTCGTACCTCACATATCAGTACACTGCTGTATATACTATATATCTGTACACACTGCATCTATTATCCCTCGTACCTCACATATCAGTACACTGCTGTATATACTATATATCCAAACACACTGCATCTATTATACCTCGTACCTCACATATCAGTACACTGCTGTATACACTATACATCTGTACACACTGCATCTATTATACCTCGTACCTCACATATCAGTACACTGCTGTATATACTATATATCTGAACACACTGCATCTTATATACCTCGTACCTCACATATCAGTACACTGCTGTATATACTATATATCTGTACATACTGCATCTATTATACCTCGTACCTCACATATCAGTACACTGCTGTATATACTATATATCTGTACACACTGCATCTATTATACCTCATACCTCACATATCAGTACACTGCTGTATATACTATATATCTGAACACACTGCATCTATTATACCACGTTCCTCACATATCAGTACACTGCTGTATATACTATATATCTGTACACACTGCATCTATTATACCTCATACCTCACATATCAGTACACTGCTGCATATACTATATATCTGTACACTGCATCTATTATACCTCATACCTCACATATCAGTGCACTGCTGTATATACTATATATCTGTACACACTGCATCTAGTATACCTAATATCTCACATATCAGTGCACTGCTGTATATACTATATATCTGTACACTGCATCTATTATACCTCATACCTCACATATCAGTACACTGCTGTATATACTATATATCTGTACACACTGCATCTAGTATTCCTCATACCTCACATATCAGTACACTGCTGTATATACTATATATCTGTACACACCGCATATATTATACCTCGTACCTCACATATCAGTACACTGCTGTATATGCTATATATCTGTACACTGCATCTATTATACCTCGTACCTCACATATCAGTACACTGCTGTATATACTATACATCTGTACACTCTGCATCTATTATACCTCATACCTCACATATCAGTACACTGCTGTATATACTATATATCTGTACACTGCATCTAGTATACCTCGTACCTCACATATCAGTACACTGCTGTATATACTATATATCTGTACACACTGCATATATTATACCTTGTACCTCACATATCAGTACACTGCTGTATACACTATACATCTGTAAGCACTGCATCTATTATACCTCGTACCTCACATATCAGTGCACTGCTGTATATACTATATATCTGAACACACTGCATCTATTATACCTCGTACCTCACATATCAGTACACTGCTGTATACACTATACATCTGTACACACTGCATCTCTTATACCTCGTACCTCACATATCAGTACACTGCTGTATATACTATATATCTGTACACACCGCATCTACTATACCTCGTACCTCACATATCAGTACACTGCTGTATATACTATATATCTGTACACACTGCATCTATTATACCTCGTACCTCACATATCAGTACACTGCTGTATACTATATATCTGTACACACTGCATCTATTATACCTCGTACCTCACATATCAGTACACTGCTGTATATACTATATATCTGAACACACTGCATCTATTATACCTCATACCTCACATATCAGTACACTACTGTATATACTATATATCTGTACACACTGCATCTATTATACCTCATACCTCACATATCAGTACACTGCTGTATATAATATATATCTGTACACACTGCATCTATTATACCTTATACCTCACATATCAGTACACTACTGTATATACTATATATCTGTACACACTGCATCTATTATACCTCACACCTCACATATCAGTACACTGCTGTATATACTATATATCTGTACACACTGCATCTATTATACCTTATACCTCACATATCAGTACACTACTGTATATACTATATATCTGTACACACTGCATCTATTATACCTCATACCTCACATATCAGTACACTGCTGTATATACTATATATCTGTACACACTACATCTATTATACCTCGTACCTCACATATCAGTGCACTGCTGTATATACTATATACCTGCACACACTGCATCTATTATACCTCATACCTCACATATCAGTACACTGCTGTATATACTATATATCTGAACACACTGCATCTATTATACCTCATACCTCACATATCAGTACACTACTGTATATACTATATATCTGTACACACTGCATCTATTATACCTCATACCTCACATATCAGCACACTGCTGTATATACTATATATCTGTACACTGCATCTAGTATACCTCATACCTCACATATCAGTGCACTGCTGTATATACTATATATCTATACACAATGCATCTAGTATACCTCATACCTCACATATCAGTGCACTGCTGTATATACTATATATCTGTATACACTGCATCTAGTATACCTCATACCTCACATATCAGTACATTGCTGTATATACTATATATCTGTACAAACTGCATCTAGTATACCTCATACCTCACATATCAGTACACTGCTGTATATACTATATATCTGTACACACTGCATCTATTATACCTCGTACCTCACATATCAGTACACTGCTGTATACACTATATATCTGTACACACTGCATCTATTATACCTCATACCTCACATATCAGTACACTGCTGTATATACTATATATCTGTACACTGCATCTATTATACCTCGTATCTCACCTATCAGTACACTGCTGTATATACTATATATCTGTACACACTGCATCTATTATACCTCCTACCTCACCTATCAGTACACTGCTGTATATACTATATATCTGTATACACTGCATCTATTATACCTCATACCTCACATATCAGTACACTGCTGTATATACTATATATCTGTACACACTGCATCTATTATCCCTCATACCTCACATATCAGTACACTGCTGTATATACTATATATATATATATATATATATATATATATCTGTACACACTGCATCTAGTATACCTCATACCTCACATATCAGTACACTGCTGTATATACTATACACTGCGTGCAGAATTATTAGGCAAATGAGTATTTTGACCACATCATCCTCTTTATGCATGTTGTCTTACTCCAAGCTGTATAGGCTCGAAAGCCTACTACCAATTAAGCATATTAGGTGATGTGCATCTCTGTAATGAGAAGGGGTGTGGTCTAATGACATCAACACCCTATATCAGGTGTGCATAATTATTAGGCAACTTCCTTTCCTTTGGCAAAATGGGTCAAAAGAAGGACTTGACAGGCTCAGAAAAGTCAAAAATAGTGAGATATCTTGCAGAGGGATGCAGCACTCTTAAAATTACAAAGCTTCTGAAGCGTGATCATCGAACAATCAAGCGTTTCATTCAAAATAGTCAACAGGGTCGCAAGAAGCGTGTGGAAAAACCAAGGCGCAAAATAACTGCCCATGAACTGAGAAAAGTCAAGCGTGCAGCTGCCAAGATGCCACTTGCCACTAGTTTGGCCATATTTCAGAGCTGCAACATCACTGGAGTGCCCAAAAGCACAAGGTGTGCAATACTCAGAGACATGGCCAAGGTAAGAAAGGCTGAAAGACGACCACCACTGAACAAGACACACAAGCTGAAACGTCAAGACTGGGCCAAGAAATATCTCAAGACTGATTTTTCTAAGGTTTTATGGACTGATGAAATGAGAGTGAGTCTTGATGGGCCAGATGGATGGGCCCGTGGCTGGATTGGTAAAGGGCAGAGAGCTCCAGTCCGACTCAGACGCCAGCAAGGTGGAGGTGGAGTACTGGTTTGGGCTGGTATCATCAAAGATGAGCTTGTGGGGCCTTTTCGGGTTGAGGATGGAGTCAAGCTCAACTCCCAGTCCTACTGCCAGTTTCTGGAAGACACCTTCTTCAAGCAGTGGTACAGGAAGAAGTCTGCATCCTTCAAGAAAAACATGATTTTCATGCAGGACAATGCTCCATCACACGCGTCCAAGTACTCCACAGCGTGGCTGGCAAGAAAGGGTATAAAAGAAGAAAATCTAATGACATGGCCTCCTTGTTCACCTGATCTGAACCCCATTGAGAACCTGTGGTCCATCATCAAATGTGAGATTTACAAGGAGGGAAAACAGTACACCTCTCTGAACAGTGTCTGGGAGGCTGTGGTTGCTGCTGCACGCAATGTTGATGGTGAACAGATCAAAACACTGACAGAATCCATGGATGGCAGGCTTTTGAGTGTCCTTGCAAAGAAAGGTGGCTATATTGGTCACTGATTTGTTTTTGTTTTGTTTTTGAATGTCAGAAATGTATATTTGTGAATGTTGAGATGTTATATTGGTTTCACTGGTAAAAATAAATAATTGAAATGGGTATATATTTGTTTTTTGTTAAGTTGCCTAATAATTATGCACAGTAATAGTCACCTGCACACACAGATATCCCCCTAAAATAGCTAAAACTAAAAACAAACTAAAAACTACTTCCAAAAATATTCAGCTTTGATATTAATGACTTTTTTGGGATTATTGAGAACATGGTTGTTGTTCAATAATAAAATTAATCCTCAAAAATACAACTTGCCTAATAATTCTGCACTCCCTGTATATCTGTACACACTGCATCTATTATACCTCGTACCTCACATATCAGTACACTGTTGTATATACTATATATCTGTACACACTGCATCTATTATACCTCCTACCTCACATATCAGTACACTGCTGTATACACTATACATCTGTACACACTGCATCTATTATACCTCACATAAAGTACACTGCTGTATATACTATATATCTGTACACACTGCATCTATTATACCTCGTACCTCACATATTAGTACACTGCTGTATATACTATATATCTGTACACACTGCATCTATTATCCCTCGTACCTCACATATCAGTACACTGCTGTATATACTATATATCTGTACACACTGCATCTATTATCCCTCGTACCTCACATATCAGTACACTGCTGTATATACTATATATCCAAACACACTGCATCTATTATACCTCGTACCTCACATATCAGTACACTGCTGTATACACTATACATCTGTACACACTGCATCTATTATACCTCGTACCTCACATATCAGTACACTGCTGTATATACTATATATCTGAACACACTGCATCTTATATACCTCGTACCTCACATATCAGTACACTGCTGTATATACTATATATCTGTACATAATGCATCTATTATACCTCGTACCTCACATATCAGTACACTGCTGTATATACTATATATCTGTACACACTGCATCTATTATACCGCATACCTCACATATCAGTACACTGCTGTATATACTATATATCTGAACACACTGCATCTATTATACCACGTTCCTCACATATCAGTACACTGCTGTATATACTATATATCTGTACACACTGCATCTATTATACCTCATACCTCACATATCAGTACACTGCTGCATATACTATATATCTGTACACTGCATCTATTATACCTCATACCTCACATATCAGTGCACTGCTGTATATACTATATATCTGTACACACTGCATCTAGTATACCTAATATCTCACATATCAGTGCACTGCTGTATATACTATATATCTGTACACTGCATCTATTATACCTCATACCTCACATATCAGTACACTGCTGTATATACTATATATCTGTACACACTGCATCTAGTATTCCTCATACCTTACTTATCAGTACACTGCTGTATATACTATATATCTGTACACACCGCATATATTATACCTCGTACCTCACATATCAGTACACTGCTGTATATGCTATATATCTGTACACTGCATCTATTATACCTCGTACCTCACATATCAGTACACTGCTGTATATACTATACATCTGTACACTCTGCATCTATTATACCTCATACCTCACATATCAGTACACTGCTGTATATACTATATATCTGTACACTGCATCTAGTATACCTCGTACCTCACATATCAGTACACTGCTGTATACACTATACATCTGTAAGCACTGCATCTATTATACCTCGTACCTCACATATCAGTGCACTGCTGTATATACTATATATCTGAACACACTGCATCTATTATACCTCGTACCTCACATATCAGTACACTGCTGTATACACTATACATCTGTACACACTGCATCTCTTATACCTCGTACCTCACATATCAGTACACTGCTGTATATACTATATATCTGTACACACCGCATCTACTATACCTCGTACCTCACATATCAGTACACTGCTGTATATACTATATATCTGTACACACTGCATCTATTATACCTCGTACCTCACATATCAGTACACTGCTGTATATACTATATATCTGTACACACTGCATCTATTATACCTCGTACCTCACATATCAGTACACTGCTGTATACTATATATCTGTACACACTGCATCTATTATACCTCGTACCTCACATATCAGTACACTGCTGTATATACTATATATCTGAACACACTGCATCTATTATACCTCATACCTCACATATCAGTACACTACTGTATATACTATATATCTGTACACACTGCATCTATTATACCTCATACCTCACATATCAGTACACTGCTGTATATAATATATATCTGTACACACTGCATCTATTATACCTCATACCTCACATATCAGTACACTGCTGTATATAATATATATCTGTACACACTGCATCTATTATACCTTATACCTCACATATCAGTACACTACTGTATATACTATATATCTGTACACACTGCATCTATTATACCTCACACCTCACATATCAGTACACTGCTGTATATACTATATATCTGTACACACTGCATCTATTATACCTTATACCTCACATATCAGTACACTACTGTATATACTATATATCTGTACACACTGCATCTATTATACCTCATACCTCACATATCAGTACACTGCTGTATATACTATATATCTGTACACACTACATCTATTATACCTCGTACCTCACATATCAGTGCACTGCTGTATATACTATATACCTGCACACACTGCATCTATTATACCTCATACCTCACATATCAGTACACTGCTGTATATACTATATATCTGAACACACTGCATCTATTATACCTCATACCTCACATATCAGTACACTACTGTATATACTATATATCTGTACACACTGCATCTATTATACCTCATACCTCACATATCAGCACACTGCTGTATATACTATATATCTGTACACTGCATCTAGTATACCTCATACCTCACATATCAGTGCACTGCTGTATATACTATATATCTGTACACTGCATCTATTATACCTCGTATCTCACCTATCAGTACACTGCTGTATATACTATATATCTGTACACACTGCATCTATTATACCTCCTACCTCACCTATCAGTACACTGCTGTATATACTATATATCTGTATACACTGCATCTATTATACCTCATACCTCACATATCAGTACACTGCTGTATATACTATATATCTGTACACACTGCATCTATTATACCTCGTACCTCACATATCAGTACACTGCTGTATATATCTGTACACACTGCATCTATTATACCTTGTACCTCACATATCAGTACACTGCTGTATATACTATATATCTGTACACTGCATCTATTATACCTCATACCTCACATATCAGTACACTGCTGTATATACTATATATCTGTACACACTGCATCTATTATACCTCATACCTCACATATCAGTACACTTCTGTATATACTATATATCTGTACACACTGCATCTAGTATACCTCTGACCTCACATATCAGTGCACTGCTGTATATACTATATATATCTGTACACACTGCATCTATTATACCTCGTACCTCACATATCAGTTCACTGCTGTATATACTATATATCTGTACACACTGCATCTAGTATACCTCATACCTCACATATCAGTACACTGCTGTATATACTATATATCTGTACACACTGCATCTAGTATACCTCGTACCTCACATATCAGTACACTGATGTATATACTATATATCTGTACACACTGCATCTATTATACCTCGTACCTCACATATCAGTACACTGCTGTATATACTATATATCTGTACACACTGCATCTATTATACCATGTACCTCACATATCAGTGCACTGCTGTATATACTATATATCTGTATACACTGCATCTATTATACCTCGTACCTCACATATCAGTACACTGCTGTATATACTATATATCTGTACACACTGCATCTATTATACCATGTACCTCACATATCAGTACACTGCTGTATATACTATATATCTGTACACACTGCATCTATTATATCTCATACCTCACATATCAGTACAATGCTGTATATACTATATATCTGTACACACTACATCTATTATACCTCGTACCTCACATATCAGTACACTGCTGTATAAACTATACATCTATACACACTGCATCTATTATACCTCATACCTCACATATCTGTACTCTGCTGTATATACTATATATCTGTACACACTGCATCTATTATACCTCGTACCTCTCATATCAGTACACTGCTGTATATACTATATATCTGTATACACTGCATCTATTATACCTCATACCTCACATATCAGTACATTGCTGTATATACTATATATCTGTACAAACTGCATCTAGTATACCTCATACCTCACATATCAGTACACTGCTGTATATACTATATATCTGTACACACTGCATCTATTATACCTCGTACCTCACATATCAGTACACTGCTGTATACACTATATATCTATACACACTGCATCTATTATACCTCATACCTCACATATCTGTACACTGCTGTATATACTATATATCTGTACACACTGCATCTATTATACCTCGTACCTCTCATATCAGTACACTGCTGTATATACTATATATCTGTATACACTGCATCTATTATACCTCATACCTCACATATCAGTACATTGCTGTATATACTATATATCTGTACAAACTGCATCTAGTATACCTCATACCTCACATATCAGTACACTGCTGTATATACTATATATCTGTACACACTGCATCTATTATACCTCGTACCTCACATATCAGTACACTGCTGTATACACTATATATCTGTACACACTGCATCTATTATACCTCATACCTCACATCAGTACACTGCTGTATATACTATATATCTGTACACTGCATCTATTATACCTCGTATCTCACCTATCAGTACACTGCTGTATACACTATATATCTGTACACACTGCATCTATTATACTTTGTACCTCACATATCAGTACACTGCTGTATATATCTGTACACACTGCATCTATTATACCTTGTACCTCACATATCAGTACACTACTGTATATACTATATATCTGTACACTGCATCTATTATACCTCATACCTCACATATCAGTACACTGCTGTATATACTATATATCTGTACACTGCATCTATTATACCTCATACCTCACATATCAGTACACTGCTGTATATACTATATATCTGTACACACTGCATCTAGTATACCTCATACCTCACATATCAGTACACTGCTGTATATACTATATATCTGTACACACTGCATCTAGTATACCTCATACCTCACATATCAGTGCACTGCTGTATATACTATATATCTGTACACACTGCATCTATTATACCTCGTACCTCACATATCAGTTCACTGCTGTATATACTATATATCTGTACACACTGCATCTAGTATACCTCATACCTCACATATCAGTACACTGCTGTATATACTATATATCTGTACACTGCATCTATTATACCTCGTACCTCACATATCAGTACAATGCTGTATATACTATATATCTGTACACACTGCATCTATTATACCTCGTACCTCACATATCAGTACACTGCTGTATAAACTATACATCTGTACACACTGCATCTATTATACCTCATACCTCACATATCTGTACACTGCTGTATATACTATATATCTGTACACTGCATCTATTATACCTCATACCTCACATATCAGTACACTGCTGTATATACTATATATCTGTACACACATCTATTATACCTCGTACCTCACATATCAGTACACTGCTGTATATACTATATATCTGTACACACTGCATCTATTATACCTCATACCTCACATATCAGTACACTGCTGTATATACTATATATCTGTACACACATCTATTATACCTCGTACCTCACATATCAGTACACTGCTGTATATACTATATATCTGTACACACTGCATCTATTATACCTCATACCTCACATATCAGCACACTGCTGTATATACTATATATCTGTACACACTGCATCTATTATACCTTATACCTCACATATCAGTACACTGTTGTATATACTATATATCTGTACACACTGCATCTATTATACCTCATACCTCACATATCAGTACACTGCTGTATATACTATATATCTGTACACACTGCATCTAGTATACCTCATACCTCACATATCAGTGCACTGCTGTATATACTATATATATCTGTACACACTGCATCTAGTATACCTCATACCTCACATATCAGTGCACTGTTGTATATACTATATATCTGTATACACTGCATCTAGTATACCTCATACCTCACATATCAGTGCACTGCTGTATATACTATATATCTGTACATACTGCATCTATTATACCTCATACCTCACATATCAGTACACTGTGTATATACTATATATCTGTACACACTGCATCTATTATACCTCATACCTCACATATCAGTACACTGCTGTATACACTATACATCTGTACACACTGCATCTAGTATACCTCGTACCTCACATATCAGTACACTGCTGTATATACTATATATCTGTACACACTGCATCTAGTATACCTCATACCTCACATATCAGTACACTGCTGTATATACTATATATATCTGTACACACTGCATCTAGTATACCTCGTACCTCACATATCAGTGCACTGCTGTATATACTATATTTGTGGTCAGGGCGACGGCCCTTGAACGTACAACACAGAGCTTACCGAAGGCTGGTTAATGCCGGGAGCCCGGAGCGAGGGTAGGCCTAAAAGGGGCCAAAAATGGAGACATAATCATACTGTTAAACACTTTATTGTAGTATTACAGGGCAAGTGAACAGAACGCATCACGAATCTCAGATTGAGGGTTCGGTACATATCTGGAGAAACATGACGATCTCCACCGCCCCATACTCCTGATGACATGCGATGGTATTTTGTGCCTAGAAGCAGCTGAGGCCGCCCCAATGCGAAAGGAGTGGCCCGAGATGGCCTTGGGATCCTGACCCAACCCTGCAACCAAGGAGCGGACATGGGACATGAACTGAGATGTGGACAAGGGACCCCCCTTAAAGGGAAGTAGAGGACTATCTGGGGCAGCTGCCTGCAACCCTGCAGACAACTGCTGCAGCGCATTGACCGGGCACCAGTCGTTGTGTGAGGGGTAAAACCTCACCAGCGTTGGAGGTCCTGTTTGAGTGGTCTTGGTAGACCGGATGCTGAGTATAAAATGGTCGTGATGCCAGGTCAAGTGCTGCTTCTGAAGATGATGGCTGTTCCGGACGGCAGTGGTGAATTCCCCTGGCCGGAGGAACCCGTAAAAACCCAGGTATAGGGCGGCTTTAATGACTGTGCTAACCAAAGGCCCAAAAGGATTACCATCCAGAGCCAAGGACAATTGCCTAAACAAGGAGCCGGACATGGGTTGACGGACCCCTGGCCTACTAGTACCGGCTTTCTCAACGCCCCGGAGCGTGGCCTTGATGGCCTGTGATGTGAAGAAAGATACTCGGGCAGGGTTGTTCAATGTGAATTGATGTTGAATCCCAGCCAAGTACAGGCGGATGGTGTTGTGCGCGAGACCGAGGTTGGCATGACAATGCGCAATAAATGCCATCACAAATGACACGTCATCCACGTTGCCTTGTGGATGATTTTTTGCAAACTCCTTATAAAGGTTCCAGCCCGTGCGATAATTTCTGATCGTGTTCTCAGAAAGGCTCTGGTGCAAGAGATCCTTGGCTGTCCCGATCAAAGCCGTTAATCCCACACCAGGTTGCTGTAAGCTGGAATGCCCGCCCCGGTTGCGTCTGCATGCGGCATAACCTGAAAAAAGACATCAGCGTTAAACCGGGACAGCGCATCCGCCGCCGTATTCATGGAACCCTGAATGTGGGAGCACTCGAAGCAAAAATTATGTACCATGGACAGCCACACCAACCTGCGCATGAGAGACATGATTTTAGGGGATTTTGCTCTGCCACTACGGATGATGTCAACCAAATCCTGACTATCAGTGATAAACAACACCCTCGAGTCTGACCAGTCCTGGCCCCATATATGGGCTGCTGCTACCAACGGATATAACTCCAACAGGGGGGATGACCGAAGAGCCTCCCTGTCCACCGTGATCTGGGACGGCCAGGCACCGGCCAGCCAGTGATTGCCAAAAATAGCAGCAAAGCCCTTGGAAGCGGCTGCGTCAGAATAAATCGTGGGAGAGGACGGGTCCCGGGGGGGAATGAACAACCTTACCCCATTCCATGAAGACATAAATGTATTCCACATGGACAGATCCGCCATGGCCTGTTGGTCCAACCGAATAATACTGTCTTGCTCTGGGGCTGATGGCAGGAGCAGCAAGAGCCGGGAAACAAAGGTACGTCCCTGGGGCATGACCCTCATGGCGAAGTTCAGCCGGCCCAGTAACGATTGGAGGTTAGTCTTGGTCAGGAAGCAGGACTTGGACGCTTCCAGGATGGCTAATCGTATCCGCTGCAACTTCTCCTCGGGGAGCCTTGCTTCCAACCTCACTGAGTCCAGGATGACCCCCAGGAAGGTGATGGTCTTGGAAGGACCTACCGTCTTCCCCGAGGCGACCGGAACCTGGAGCGCCGAGAATAAGTCCAGTAGGGAGGATAAGTTGGAGGGCTGCTGGGCCGGGTGTTCCACTAGCAGGAAGTCGTCCAGGTAATGGATGCACATGGGCGCCTGCCCATGTTTGACCAGGATCCAATGCAGGGCCTGGGCCAGACGGTCAAACAGCCATGGGCTGCTCTTAGAGCCAAACGTTAGACGATTGGCAAAGTAGTACTTGCCTGCCCACTTGATACCGTAGTACTGCCACAGTTGCGGATGGATCGGAAGCAGTTTGAAAGCGTCCGCGATATCCGTCTTGGACAACCAGGCCCCCCTGCCTGCCTTGAGAATAAACTGAATCGCCTCATCGATAGAGGAGTACTTCATACTAAACTCCTCCGATGGTATGAGGGAGTTGATACTGGGTATGTGAGAGGAATGAGGAGCCGAGAGATCATAGATCAGTCTTTTTTTATTAGAATCCTTCTTAGCCACCACTCCAATGGGGTTAACCCTCCACACCTCAAAGGGGATAGAATTAAATGGACCGATGAGGAACCCTTTTTCCAACTCCAAGGAAACCGCCGCTTGCACAGCCTCTGGATCCTGTCTGGCAGAGAGGAGATTCTCACACTCCCAGTTGGCATGTGGAAGGGCCACCAACCCCGTATGGAACCCCTGTGACAGACCCGTAAGCAGATGCACCACAAACTGACGATCACCATGCCCTTCTAGAAGTGCCCCCAGGAGATCAACGTTGATGTCGGTTAGTCATGCCTGTTTAGATGCCTTTTTTGGACAGGTGGACCTTGGATGTGCCCGAAAGCAGACTGTGCATACGTGGAGGGCCCTGCACCCACTGAACATGCAGTGACCGAAGTTATAATTATTACATATCTGGCTTTTGCCCAGATACACAATCGGCCTACCAAACTTATCCATGAGGGCCGGACCCCTGGTGACCCCCGATGTACCTGGAAGGGCTCTATCTGGACGGGAGGCCGCCTCGTTGGGGCACCATACCGTATCATGAAAAATGGATTGGCATGAACCACAAGTGGGGGCTCGGAGCCCCGCAAAGTGCCTGCAGAAAAGCTCCATGTCTAGCACAGCCCAATTGGTTATGAATTGAAACTGTGCTAGGGAGGCTGCGGCTTTAGCCGCGAAGGACCGATGGTAGTCGTAGAACGCCGAGCCCCCATACTTGTGGCCCAAATCGGTGACCTGATATAGGTAGGCGTCCAGCTCCTCCCTCCTATTGGGCTGTGCCGAACAGATGACGTCCCTGAACAAACTAAACGCGAGCACAAACTCGGGTATGGATAGTTTGCGGTTCAGTCGGGCATCTTTGGATTTCATCACTACTGACACCTCCCCGCAATCAATGGTTCTGTGCTCGCTAGCATCATGAGATGCTATAAGAATAGATGCCAGGTTGACCTCTTTGCCCGACAGTATATCCCTCCTGATATTTTCCGCCACAAAATGAGCTGGGACAATGGCCGGCGGAGTAGCTGACATACCTGGGGGACATGCCACTGGCCCTGACACCGCCGTCACGGGCGACACTGACTGCGACGAGGTGGAGGCCCTGGACTCCAGCTCCATGACCCTGTGCTGGATGTCCGCTACAGAGGCAGCCAGACTCCCTATAGTGGCATTCAACTGAGCCAGCGATGCCTGGACAGTAGGAACTGCCAGCTGCTCGCTGGATGGACCCGGGCTAGTCACCAGCAGCCTATAAAGTTCGGCTTTCCTGGCTGAGGCCGGATGACTGATGCCCCTTCTATTCAACTCGGCCACCAGTTTCGGAATTGTCCAATTCCTCAGGGATCCATGACCAGCCAGACCGGAAACGACGGACCCGGAGATGGACGAGGCATCGTCGATGTCTGAAGCCTGGGACATGTTGACCACGGTGCAATACTCTACGCCCCGGATATCACCTGAGGACAAAACCTTTGTTACTAGTACCGACCCAGGCGTGTCTTGGACATCCCGATGGCCCCTCCCCCTTTTTTTTTTTTTTTTTTTTTTTTTTAAACAACACTACCCCTAGATTTATGGACGGCCTGATGGGCCTGAATTGATACTCACCTGGTAACGGAATTCGATGAAAAAAGGTAACGATACCGTACTGGAGGCCCTTGCCACCGACCGAGGTGGAGGCTTGATAATGGGAAAACCGAAGGCAACGAGACCCCAACGTGCTGCCGTGTAAACAAGAACAAGAATGACAACCTAAATGCACTGGGAATAACCCACCTGGTTGCGTCAGGCCGTACAACCTGCCCCTAAGGGTGAACGAGAAACATGCCTAAACGTTTTACGGCCACCAAGATGAGGACAGAAGGGCCAATTACCAGGATGACGGGGCCCCCCCCCCCCCCTGGGCGTGCTGCCGCGTCATGCATGCTGCCATGGGCGAAAGGTGTGCCAGATTGGTGAAAACGACCCCTTGGACGTACTTAGACAGGACACCATGCCGCCGGGGCGGCTGACGCGACATTGCCTGAACGCTTCAGACAGACGTGCAACAAAAACGAGTAAGACAACCTGGACGTACCAGGTAGGAACGCGTGCCACCGGGGTGGCGGACATACTATGCCTGAACGTTTCAAGCAGACGTGTAACAGGAGATGACATGACAACCTGGACGAACCAGGCAAGACCCCGTGCCACCGGCGTGGCAGACATACTTTGCCTGAACGTTTCAAGCAGACGTGCAACAGGAGACGAGTATGGCAACCTGGACGTTCCAGGCAGGACCACCTGTCACAGGAGTGACCAATATAATGCTTAAACGCTTCAAGCGGACGTACCACATGAGATGACAACACACCCTGGACATCCAGGCAGGACACCGTGCCACGAAGTGGCGGACGTAACATTGCCTGCACGCTTCAGGCAGACATACCACAATAAGGAAACTGACAACCTGGAGTTTTAGACAAGACTACATGCCACTGACGCGGCGGACGCCACAAAGCCTGAACGCTTCAAGCAGACGTACCACAATGAACAAAGCGACCACCTGGAGTTCCAGGCCGGACTACATGCCACCAGAGTGGCGGACGCCACAACGCCTGAACGCTTCAAGCCGACGTACCATAGCAGACAAGTGACAACCTGGACGTTCCAGGCAGAACCTGTGCCACCGGGGAGGGTGACAGAATAGCGCCTGAACGTTTCAAGCCATGCCACGGATAAACATACGGGACGTGAAAAAGTGCCTGTGGCCAACCCCCGGTGACACATAACATAACCATAAAACAGGACATACCACCTACTGCACGTACGGAATCCTTGGAACGGAATGGTGCGTCAGATACTTGATCAGACGAAAACTCTGCAATATGATGATGCATGACAGAAAATGTAAATGTACAATAAATAAAATTTTCCCCTTTTTTTTTTTTTTTTTTTATAAAACAGACATTGGCCCAGCTGTACCCGCACAGAAAAAACCCATCACACTGCTCCTGAGCAGGAAAGTAGAAGATACCTAGATTAGGGTAATCATACAAAGACACTCCAGGGAATTTAAATAGCGATCTATGTGAAATGTGTACAACAACACCCTCCTAAACGTCCGTAGACAGTGAAAACACGTTTAGGGCCCACTGTCTATGCAAGCCAACCTAGACATAATAGTTCCCCCTCATGATTGCTTGTCCCCGCAACACGCAGCTGTTGATCCATAAAAAAAACCACACCGACACTGAAGATATATGTATATATTGCTCCCCACTGCCCGCCACATGGTTGAAGACACTGCCATGGTTAAAAGGCCTGTTAAGTGGTGTGCAGGCATACGCAGTCCATATAAATGAACCCCGTGACTGATATTGTCTGAGGAGTGGGGAGCCATATAAGGCAATATTCCAGCCATACTTAATGTGACTTCTTATATCCCAAACCGGCATTTTCCGCCTGTAATTACCCATGCTTAAACTCACAGGCTTAACCAGTTTGTCCTGTTCCCATGGCAACCAGCACACGTGCCTAGGAACAGCACGCGCTAGCCTATAGCGCAACTGCGATCCACCATGGCCCCCGGCGGGTTTTAAGAACCAAAGAGACGCGTTACCAGGGGCGGCTCCGCCGGCGTGCCTAGCAACCGGCACCAACTGCCGCCCCCCGGAAACACACACGCCTCTGGCTGACAGTGCCGGCCGGCTGGACAAGGAGGTGAGCGGAGCTCCGACCCCCCAACCCCCCAAGTGGATGTGCAGACCCCCGGTGATGAGCCTTGCACCGTGCACTGAGTATGCCGCACCGAGGTAAGACTCCGACCCGGAACCGGCAACGGACGTATCTTACCTGACACGAGGAGACGCCGACCCATACTTACCCGACACGAGGATTGAAGGCGCGGGACGTGCAGGAACCAGACGAGACCGGACGATCCAGGTAACTGGCTGCACGTCCCGTCTGTAACTCCCGCCGAGGTTATAAGGGCAGAGGGGGCGTGGCCTCTGCCCTTCCCACAAATACAGGCTGCCCGGCAGCCTTAACCACACATCTGTACACACTGCATCTATTATACCTCATACCTCACATATCAGTACACTGTATATACTATATATCTGTACACACTGCATCTATTATACCTCATACCTCACATATCAGTACACTGCTGTATATACTATATATCTGTACACACTGCATCTATTATACCTCATACCTCACATATCAGTACACTGCTGTATATACTATATATCTGTACACTGCATCTATTATACCTCGTACCTCACATATCAGTGCACTGCTGTATACACTATATATCTGTACACACTGTATCTATTATACCTCGTACCTCACATATCAGTACACTGCTGTATATACTATATATCTGTACACACTGCATCTATTATACCTCGTACCTCACATATCAGTACACTGCTGTATATACTATATATCTGTACACACTGCATCTAGTATACCTCATACCTCACATATCAGTGCACTGCTGTATATACTATATATCTGTACACACTGCATCTATTATACCTCATAGCTCACATATCAGTACACTGCTGTATATACTATACATCTGTACACACTGCATCTATTATACCTCATACCTCACATATCAGTACACTGCTGTATATACTATATATCTGTACACACTGCATCTATTATACCTCATACCTCACATATCAGTACACTGCTGTATATACTATATATCTGTACACTGCATCTATTATACCTCGTACCTCACATATCAGTGCACTGCTGTATATACTATATATCTGTACACACTGCATCTATTATACCTCATACCTCACATATCAGTACACTGCTGTATATACTATATATCTGTACACACTGCATCTATTATACCTCGTACCTCACATATCAGTACACTGCTGTATATACTATATATCTGTACACACTGCATCTATTATACCTCGTACTTCACATATCAGTACACTGCTGTATATACTATATATCTGTACACACTGCATCTATTATACCTCGTACCTCACATATCAGTACACTGCTGTATATACTATATATCTGTACACACTGCATCTATTATACCTCGTACCTCACATATCAGTGCACTGCTGTATATACTATATATCTGTACACACTGCATCTATTATACCATGTACCTCACATATCAGTACACTGCTGTATATACTATATATCTGTACACACTGCATCTATTATACCTCGTAACTCACATATCAGTACACTGCTGTATATACTATATATCTGTACACACTGCATCTATTATACCTCGTACCTCACATATCAGTACACTGCTGTATATACTATATACCTGTACACACTGCATCTATTATACCTCGTACCTCACATATCAGTACACTGCTGTATATACTATATATCTGTACACACTGCATCTATTATACCTCGTACCTCACATATCAGTACACTGCTGTATATACTATATATCTGTACACACTGCATCTATTATACCTCATACCTCACATATCAGTACACTGCTGTATATACTATACATCTGTACACACTGCATCTATTATACCTCGTACCTCACATATCAGTACACTGCTGTATATACTATATATCTGTACACACTGCATCTATTATACCTCATACCTCACATATCAGTACACTACTGTATATACTATATATCTGTACACACTGCATCTATTATACCTCGTACCTCACATATCAGTACACTGCTGTATATACTATATATCTGTACACACTGCATCTATTATACCTCGTACCTCACATATCAGTACACTGCTGTATATACTATATATCTGTACACACTGCATCTATTATACCTCGTACCTCACATATCAGTACACTGCTGTATATACTATATATCTGTACACACTGCATCTATTATACCTCGTACCTCACATATCAGTACACTGCTGTATATACTATATATCTGTACACTGCATCTATTATACCTCGTACCTCACATATCAGTGCACTGCTGTATATACTATATATCTGTACACACTGCATCTATTATACCTCATACCTCACATATCAGTACACTGCTGTATATACTATATATCTGTACACACTGCATCTATTATACCTCGTACCTCACATATCAGTACACTGCTGTATATACTATAGATCTGTACACACTGCATCTATTATACCTCGTACCTCACATATCAGTACACTGCTGTATATACTATATATCTGTACACACTGCATCTATTATACCTCGTACCTCACATATCAGTGCACTGCTGTATATACTATATATCTGTACACACTGCATCTATTATACCATGTACCTCACATATCAGTACACTGCTGTATATACTATATATCTGTACACACTGCATCTATTATAACTCGTACCTCACATATCAGTACACTGCTGTATATACTATATATCTGTACACACTGCATCTATTATACCTCGTACCTCACATATCAGTACACTGCTGTATATACTATATATCTGTACACACTGCATCTATTATACCTCATACCTCACATATCAGTACACTGCTGTATATACTATACATCTGTACACACTGCATCTATTATACCTCGTACCTCACATATCAGTACACTGCTGTATATACTATATATCTGTACACACTGCATCTATTATACCTCATACCTCACATATCAGTACACTACTGTATATACTATATATCTGTACACACTGCATCTATTATACCTCGTACCTCACATATCAGTACACTGTATATACTATATATCTGTACACACTGCATCTATTATACCTCATACCTCACATATCAGTACACTGCTGTATATACTATATATCTGTACACACTGCATCTATTATACCTCATACCTCACATATCAGTACACTGCTGTATATACTATATATCTGTACACTGCATCTATTATACCTCGTACCTCACATATCAGTGCACTGCTGTATACACTATATATCTGTACACACTGCATCTATTATACCTCATACCTCACATATCAGTACACTGCTGTATATACTATACATCTGTACACACTGTATCTATTATACCTCGTACCTCACATATCAGTACACTGCTGTATATACTATATATCTGTACACACTGCATCTATTATACCTCGTACCTCACATATCAGTACACTGCTGTATATACTATATATCTGTACACACTGCATCTAGTATACCTCATACCTCACATATCAGTGCACTGCTGTATATACTATATATCTGTACACACTGCATCTATTATACCTCATACCTCACATATCAGTACACTGCTGTATATACTATACATCTGTACACACTGCATCTATTATACCTCATACCTCACATATCAGTACACTGCTGTATATACTATATATCTGTACACACTGCATCTATTATACCTCATACCTCACATATCAGTACACTGCTGTATATACTATATATCTGTACACTGCATCTATTATACCTCGTACCTCACATATCAGTGCACTGCTGTATATACTATATATCTGTACACACTGCATCTATTATACCTCATACCTCACATATCAGTACACTGCTGTATATACTATATATCTGTACACACTGCATCTATTATACCTCGTACCTCACATATCAGTACACTGCTGTATATACTATATATCTGTACACACTGCATCTATTATACCTCGTACTTCACATATCAGTACACTGCTGTATATACTATATATCTGTACACACTGCATCTATTATACCTCGTACCTCACATATCAGTACACTGCTGTATATACTATATATCTGTACACACTGCATCTATTATACCTCGTACCTCACATATCAGTGCACTGCTGTATATACTATATATCTGTACACACTGCATCTATTATACCATGTACCTCACATATCAGTACACTGCTGTATATACTATATATCTGTACACACTGCATCTATTATACCTCGTAACTCACATATCAGTACACTGCTGTATATACTATATATCTGTACACACTGCATCTATTATACCTCGTACCTCACATATCAGTACACTGCTGTATATACTATATACCTGTACACACTGCATCTATTATACCTCGTACCTCACATATCAGTACACTGCTGTATATACTATATATCTGTACACACTGCATCTATTATACCTCGTACCTCACATATCAGTACACTGCTGTATATACTATATATCTGTACACACTGCATCTATTATACCTCATACCTCACATATCAGTACACTGCTGTATATACTATACATCTGTACACACTGCATCTATTATACCTCGTACCTCACATATCAGTACACTGCTGTATATACTATATATCTGTACACACTGCATCTATTATACCTCATACCTCACATATCAGTACACTACTGTATATACTATATATCTGTACACACTGCATCTATTATACCTCGTACCTCACATATCAGTACACTGCTGTATATACTATATATCTGTACACACTGCATCTATTATACCTCGTACCTCACATATCAGTACACTGCTGTATATACTATATATCTGTACACACTGCATCTATTATACCTCGTACCTCACATATCAGTACACTGCTGTATATACTATATATCTGTACACACTGCATCTATTATACCTCGTACCTCACATATCAGTACACTGCTGTATATACTATATATCTGTACACTGCATCTATTATACCTCGTACCTCACATATCAGTGCACTGCTGTATATACTATATATCTGTACACACTGCATCTATTATACCTCATACCTCACATATCAGTACACTGCTGTATATACTATATATCTGTACACACTGCATCTATTATACCTCGTACCTCACATATCAGTACACTGCTGTATATACTATAGATCTGTACACACTGCATCTATTATACCTCGTACCTCACATATCAGTACACTGCTGTATATACTATATATCTGTACACACTGCATCTATTATACCTCGTACCTCACATATCAGTGCACTGCTGTATATACTATATATCTGTACACACTGCATCTATTATACCATGTACCTCACATATCAGTACACTGCTGTATATACTATATATCTGTACACACTGCATCTATTATAACTCGTACCTCACATATCAGTACACTGCTGTATATACTATATATCTGTACACACTGCATCTATTATACCTCGTACCTCACATATCAGTACACTGCTGTATATACTATATATCTGTACACACTGCATCTATTATACCTCATACCTCACATATCAGTACACTGCTGTATATACTATACATCTGTACACACTGCATCTATTATACCTCGTACCTCACATATCAGTACACTGTTGTATATACTATATATCTGTACACACTGCATCTATTATACCTCATACCTCACATATCAGTACACTACTGTATATACTATATATCTGTACACACTGCATCTATTATACCTCGTACCTCACATATCAGTACACTGCTGTATATACTATATATCTGTACACACTGCATCTATTATACCTCGTACCTCACATATCAGTACACTGCTGTATATACTATATATCTGTACACACTGCATCTATTATACCTCGTACCTCACATATCAGTACACTGCTGTATATACTATATATCTGTACACACTGCATCTATTATACCTCATACCTCACATATCAGTACACTGCTGTATATACTATACATCTGTACACTCTGCATCTATTATACCTCGTACCTCACATATCAGTACACTGCTGTATATACTATATATCTGTACACACTGCATCTATTATACCTCATACCTCACATATCAGTACACTGCTGTATATACTATATATCTGTACACACTGCATCTATTATCCCTCGTACCTCACATATCAGTACACTGCTGTATATACTATATATCTGTACACACTGCATCTATTATACCTCATACCTCTCATATCAGTACACTGCTGTATATACTATATATCTGTACACACTGCATCTATTATACCTCGTACCTCACATATCAGTACACTGCTGTATATACTATATATCTGTACACACTGCATCTATTATCCCTCGTACCTCACATATCAGTACACTGCTGTATATACTATATATCTGTACACACTGCATCTATTATACCTCGTACCTCACATATCAGTACATTGCTGTATATACTATATATCTGTACAAACTGCATCTAGTATACCTCATACCTCACATATCAGTGCACTGCTGTATATACTATATATCTGTACACACTGGAACTATTATACCTCGTACTTCACATATCAGTACACTGCTGTATATACTATATATCTGTACACACTGCATCTATTATACCTCACACCTCACATATCAGTACACTGCTGTATATACTATATATCTGTACACACTGCATCTATTATACCTCGTACCTCACATATCAGTACACTGCTGTATATACTATATATCTGTACACACTGCATCTATTATACCTCGTACCTCACATATCAGTACACTGCTGTATACACTATATATCTGTACACACTGCATCTATTATACCTCATACCTCACATATCAGTACACTGCTGTATATACTATATATCTGTACACTGCATCTATTATACCTCGTATCTCACCTATCAGTACACTGCTGTATATACTATATATCTGTACACACTGCATCTATTATACCTCCTACCTCACCTATCAGTACACTGCTGTATACACTATATATCTGTACACACTGCATCTATTATACCTTGTACCTCACATATCAGTACACTGCTGTATATACTATATATCTGTACACTGCATCTATTATACCTCATACCTCACATATCAGTACACTGCTGTATATACTATATATCTGTACACACTGCATCTATTATACCTCATACCTCACATATCAGTACACTGCTGTATATACTATATATCTGTACACACTGCATCTAGTATACCTCATACCTCACATATCAGTGCACTGCTGTATATACTATATATATCTGTACACACTGCATCTATTATACCTCGTACCTCACATATCAGTTCACTGCTGTATATACTATATATCTGTACACACTGCATCTAGTATACCTCATACCTCACATATCAGTACACTGCTGTATATACTATATATCTGTTCACACTGCATCTAGTATACCTCGTACCTCACATATCAGTACACTGCTGTATATACTATATATCTGTACACACTGCATCTATTATACCATGTACCTCACATATCAGTGCACTGCTGTATATACTATATATCTGTATACACTGCATCTATTATACCTCATACCTAACATATCAGTACACTGCTGTATATACTACAGGGAGTGCAGAATTATTAGGCAAGTTGTATTTTTGAGGATTAATTTTATTATTGAACAACAACCATGTTCTCAATGAACCCAAAAAACTCATTAATATCAAAGCTGAATATTTTTGGAAGTAGTTTTTAGTTTGTTTTTAGTTTTAGCTATTTTAGGGGGATATCTGTGTGTGCAGGTGACTATTACTGTGCATAATTATTAGGCAACTTAACAAAAAACAAATATATACCCATTTCAATTATTTATTTTTACCAGTGAAACCAATATAACATCTCAACATTCACAAATATACATTTCTGACATTCAAAAACAAAACAAAAACAAATCAGTGACCAATATAGCCACCTTTCTTTGCAAGGACACTCAAAAGCCTGCCATCCATGGATTCTGTCAGTGTTTTGATCTGTTCACCATCAACATTGCGTGCAGCAGCAACCACAGCCTCCCAGACACTGTTCAGAGAGGTGTACTGTTTTCCCTCCTTGCAAATCTCACATTTGATGATGGACCACAGGTTCTCAATGGGGTTCAGATCAGGTGAACAAGGAGGCCATGTCATTAGATTTTCTTCTTTTATACCCTTTCTTGCCAGCCACGCTGTGGAGTACTTGGACGCGTGTGATGGAGCATTGTCCTGCATGAAAATCATGTTTTTCTTGAAGGATGCAGACTTCTTCCTGTACCACTGCTTGAAGAAGGTGTCTTCCATAAACTGGCAGTAGGACTGGGAGTTGAGCTTGACTCCATCCTCAACCCGAAAAAGCCCCACAAGCTCATCTTTGATGATACCAGCCCAAACCAGTACTCCACCTCCACCTTGCTGGCGTCTGAGTCGGACTGGAGCTCTCTGCCCTTTACCAATCCAGCCACGGGCCCATCCATCTGGCCCATCAAGACTCACTCTCATTTCATCAGTCCATAAAACCTTAGAAAAATCAGTCTTGAGATATTTCTTGGCCCAGTCTTGACGTTTCAGCTTGTGTGTCTTGTTCAGTGGTGGTCGTCTTTCAGCCTTTCTTACCATGGCCATGTCTCTGAGTATTGCACACCTTGTGCTTTTGGGCACTCCAGTGATGTTGCAGCTCTGAAATATGGCCAAACTGGTGGCAAGTGGCATCTTGGCAGCTGCACGCTTGACTTTTCTCAGTTCATGGGCAGTTATTTTGCGCCTTGGTTTTTCCACACACTTCTTGCGACCCTGTTGACTATTTTGAATGAAACGCTTGATTGTTCGATGATCACGCTTCAGAAGCTTTGCAATTTTAAGAGTGCTGCATCCCTCTGCAAGATATCTCACTATTTTTGACTTTTCTGAGCCTGTCAAGTCCTTCTTTTGACGCATTTTGCCAAAGGAAAGGAAGTTGCCTAATAATTATGCACACCTAATATAGGGTGTTGATGTCATTAGACCACACCCCTTCTCATTACAGAGATGCACATCACCTAATATGCTTAATTGGTAGTAGGCTTTCGAGCCTATACAGCTTGGAGTAAGACAACATGCATACAGAGGATGATGTGGTCAAAATACTCATTTGCCTAATAATTCTGCACGCAGTGTATATATCTGTACACACTGCATCTATTATCCCTCATACCTCACATATCAGTACACTGCTGTATACACTATACATCTGTACACACTGCATCTATTATACCTCGTACCTCACATATCAGTACACTGCTGTATATACTATATATCTGTACACACTGCATCTAGTATACCTCGTACCTCACATATCAGTACACTGCTGTATACACTATACATCTGTACACACTGCATCTATTATACCTCGTACCTCACATATCAGTACACTGCTGTATACACTATACATCTGTACACACTGCATCTATTATACCTCGTACCTCACATATCAGTACACTGCTGTATTTACTATATATCTGTACACACTGCATCTATTATACCTCATACCTCACATATCTGTACACTGCTGTATATACTATATATCTGTACACACTGCATCTATTATACCTCATACCTCACATATCAGTACACTGCTGTATATACTATATATCTGTACACACTGCATCTAGTATACCTCGTACCTCACATATCAGTACACTGCTGTATACACTATACATCTGTACACACTGCATCTATTATACCTCGTACCTCACATATCAGTACACTGCTGTATACACTATACATCTGTACACACTGCATCTATTATACCTCGTACCTCACATATCAGTACACTGCTGTATTTACTATATATCTGTACACACTGCATCTATTATACCTCATACCTCACATATCTGTACACTGCTGTATATACTATATATCTGTACACACTGCATCTATTATACCCCGTACCTCACATATCAGTACACTGCTGTATATACTATATATCTGTACACACTGCATCTATTATACCTCGTACCTCACATATCAGTACACTGTTGTATATACTATATATCTGTACACACTGCATCTATTATACCTCCTACCTCACATATCAGTACACTGCTGTATACACTATACATCTGTACACACTGCATCTATTATACCTCATAGCTCACATATCAGTACACTGCTGTATATACTATATATCTGTACACACTGCATCTATTATACCTCGTACCTCACATATCAGTACACTGCTGTATACACTATACATCTGTACACACTGCATCTATTATACCTCTCATAAAGTACACTGCTGTATATACTATATATCTGTACACACTGCATCTATTATACCTCGTACCTCACATATTAGTACACTGCTGTATATACTATATATCTGTACACACTGCATCTATTATCCCTCGTACCTCACATATCAGTACACTGCTGTATATACTATATATCTGTACACACTGCATCTATTATCCCTCGTACCTCACATATCAGTACACTGCTGTATATACTATATATCCAAACACACTGCATCTATTATACCTCGTACCTCACATATCAGTACACTGCTGTATATACTATATATCTGTACACACTGCATCTATTATACCTCGTACCTCACATATCTGTACACTGCTGTATATACTATATATCTGTACACACTGCATATATTATACCACGTTCCTCACATATCAGTACACTGCTGTATACACTATACATCTGTACACACTGCATCTATTATGCCTCGTACCTCACATATCAGTACACTGCTGTATATACTATATATCTGTACACACTGCATCTATTATACCTCATACCTCACATATCAGTACACTGCTGTATATACTATATATCTGTACACACTGCATCTATTATACCTCATACCTCACATATCAGTACACTGCTGTATATACTATATATCTGTACACACTGCATCTATTATACCTCGTACCTCACATATCAGTACACTGCTGTATATTCTATATATCTGAACACACTGCATATATTATGCCTCGTACCTCACATATCAGTACACTGCTGTATACACTATACATCTGTACACACTGCATCTATTATACCTCGTACCTCACATATCAGTACACTGCTGTATATACTATATATCTGAACACACTGCATCTTATATACCTCGTACCTCACATATCAGTACACTGCTGTATATACTATATATCTGTACATACTGCATCTATTATACCTCGTACCTCACATATCAGTACACTGCTGTATATACTATATATCTGTACACACTGCATCTATTATACCTCATACCTCACATATCAGTACACTGCTGTATATACTATATATCTGTACACACTGCATCTATTATACCTCATACCTCACATATCAGTACACTGCTGCATATACTATATATCTGTACACTGCATCTATTATACCTCATACCTCACATATCAGTGCACTGCTGTATATACTATATATCTGTACACACTGCATCTAGTATACCTAATATCTCACATATCAGTGCACTGCTGTATATACTATATATCTGTACACTGCTCTATTATTCCTCGTACCTCACATATCAGTACACTGCTGTATATACTATATATCTGTACACACTGCATCTATTATACCATGTACCTCACATATCAGTACACTGCTGTATATACTATATATCTGTACACACTGCATATATTATACCTTGTACCTCACATATCAGTACACTGCTGTATATACTATATATCTGTACACACTGCATCTATTATACCATGTACCTCACATATCAGTACACTGCTGTATATACTATATATCTGTACACACTGCATATATTATACCTTGTACCTCACATATCAGTACACTGCTGTATACACTATACATCTGTACACACTGCATCTGTTATACCTCATACCTCTCATATCTGTACACTGCTGTATATACTATATATCTGTACACACTGCATCTATTATACCTCGTACCTCACATATCAGTGTACTGCTGTATATACTATATATCTGTACACACTGCATCTATTATACCTCGTACCTCTCATATCAGTACACTGCTGTATATACTATATACCTGTACACACTGCATCTATTATACCTCATACCTCACATATCAGTACATTGCTGTATATACTATATATCTGTACACACTGCATCTATTATACCTCGTACCTCACATATCAGTACACTGCTGTATATACTATATATCTGTACACACTGCATCTATTATACCTCGTACCTCACATATCAGTACACTGCTGTATATACTATATATCTGTACACACTGCATCTATTATATCTCATACCTCACATATCAGTACACTGCTGTATATACTATATATATCTGTACACACTGCATCTACTATACCTCATACCTCACATATCAGTACATTGCTGTATATACTATATATCTGTACACACTGCATCTATTATACCTCGTACCTCACATATCAGTACACTGCTGTATATACTATATATCTGTACACACTGTATCTATTATACCTCGTACCTCACATATCAGTACACTGCTGTATATACTATATATCTGTACACACTGCATCTATTATACCTCGTACCTCACATATCAGTACACTGCTGTATATACTATATATCTGTACACACTGCATCTATTATACCTCGTACCTCACATATCAGTACACTGCTGTATATACTATATATCTGTACACACTGCATCTATTATACCTCGTACCTCACATATCAGTACACTGCTGTATATACTATATATCTGTACACACTGCATCTATTATACCTCGTACCTCACATATCAGTACACTGCTGTATATACTATATATCTGTACACACTGCATCTATTATACCTCATACCTCACATATCAGTACACTGCTGTATATACTATATATCTGTACACACTGCATATATTATACCTCATACCTCACATATCAGTGCACTGCTGTATATACTATATATCTGTACACACTGCATCTATTATACCTCGTACCTCATATATCAGTACACTGCTGTATATACTATATATCTGTACACACTGCATCTATTATACCTCGTACCTCACATATCAGTACAATGCTGTATATACTGTATATCTGTACACACTGCATCTATTATACCTCATACCTCACATATCAGTACACCGCTGTATATACTATATATCTGTACACACTGCATCTATTATACCTCGTACTTCACATATCAGTACACTGCTGTATATACTATATACCTGTACACACTTCATCTATTATACCTCATACCTCACATATCAGTACACAGCTGTATATACTATATATCTGTACACACTGCATCTATTATACCTCATACCTCACATATCAGTACACTGCTGTATATACTATATATCTGTACACACTGCATCTAGTATACCTCATACCTCACATATCAGTGCACTGCTGTATATACTATATATCTGTACACACTGCATCTAGTATACCTCATACCTCACATATCAGTACACTGCTGTATATACTATATATCTGTACACACTGCATCTATTATACCTCATACCTCACATATCAGTACACTGCTGTATATACTATATATCTGTACACTGCATCTATTATACCTTGTACCTCACATATCAGTACACTGCTGTATATACTATATATCTGTACACTCTGCATCTACTATACCTCACATATCAGTACACTGCTGTATATACTATATATCTGTACACACTGCATCTATTATACCTCGTACCTCACATATCAGTACACTGCTGTATATACTATACATCTGTACACACTGCATCTATTATACCGCATACCTCACATATCAGTACACTGCTGTATATACTATATACCTGTACACACTGCATCTATTATACCTCGTACCTCACATATCAGTACACTGCTGTATATACTATACATCTGTACACACTGCATCTATTATACCTCATACCTCACATATCAGTACACTGCTGTATATACTATATATCTGTACACACTGCATCTATTATACCTCATACCTCACATATCAGTGTACTGCTGTATATACTATATACCTGTACACACTGCATCTATTATACCTCGTACCTCACATATCAGTACACTGCTGTATATACTATACATCTGTACACACTGCATCTAGTATACCTCATACCTCACATATCAGTACACTGCTGTATATACTATATATCTGTACACACTGCATCTATTATCCCTCATACCTCACATATCAGTACACTGCTGTATATACTATATATATATATATATATATATATATCTCTGTACACACTGCATCTAGTATACCTCATACCTCACATATCAGTACACTGCTGTATATACTATATATCTGTACACACTGCATCTAGTATACCTCGTACCTCACATATCAGTACACTGCTGTATACACTATACATCTGTACACACTGCATCTATTATACCTCGTACCTCACATATCAGTACACTGCTGTATACACTATACATCTGTACACACTGCATCTATTATACCTCGTACCTCACATATCAGTACACTGCTGTATATACTATATATCTGTACACACTGCATCTATTATACCTCATACCTCACATATCAGTACACTGCTGTATATACTATATATCTGTACACTGCATCTATTATACCTTGTACCTCACATATCAGTACACTGCTGTATATACTATATATCTGTACACTCTGCATCTACTATACCTCACATATCAGTACACTGCTGTATATACTATATATCTGTACACACTGCATCTATTATACCTCGTACCTCACATATCAGTACACTGCTGTATATACTATACATCTGTACACACTGCATCTATTATACCGCATACCTCACATATCAGTACACTGCTGTATATACTATATACCTGTACACACTGCATCTATTATACCTCGTACCTCACATATCAGTACACTGCTGTATATACTATACATCTGTACACACTGCATCTATTATACCTCATACCTCACATATCAGTACACTGCTGTATATACTATATATCTGTACACACTGCATCTATTATACCTCATACCTCACATATCAGTGTACTGCTGTATATACTATATACCTGTACACACTGCATCTATTATACCTCGTACCTCACATATCAGTACACTGCTGTATATACTATACATCTGTACACACTGCATCTAGTATACCTCATACCTCACATATCAGTACACTGCTGTATATACTATATATCTGTACACACTGCATCTATTATCCCTCATACCTCACATATCAGTACACTGCTGTATATACTATATATATATATATATATCTCTGTACACACTGCATCTAGTATACCTCATACCTCACATATCAGTACACTGCTGTATATACTATATATCTGTACACACTGCATCTAGTATACCTAATATCTCACATATCAGTGCACTGCTGTATATACTATATATATATATATATATATATATATATATCTCTGTACACACTGCATCTATTATCCCTCATACCTCACATATCAGTACACTGCTGTATATACTATATATATATATATATATATATATCTCTGTACACACTGCATCTAGTATACCTCGTACCTCACATATCAGTACACTGCTGTATACACTATACATCTGTACACACTGCATCTATTATACCTCGTACCTCACATATCAGTACACTGCTGTATACACTATACATCTGTACACACTGCATCTATTATACCTCGTACCTCACATATCAGTACACTGCTGTATTTACTATATATCTGTACACACTGCATCTATTATACCTCATACCTCACATATCTGTACACTGCTGTATATACTATATATCTGTACACACTGCATCTATTATACCTCATACCTCACATATCAGTACACTGCTGTATATACTATATATCTGTACACACTGCATCTAGTATACCTCGTACCTCACATATCAGTACACTGCTGTATACACTATACATCTGTACACACTGCATCTATTATACCTCGTACCTCACATATCAGTACACTGCTGTATACACTATACATCTGTACACACTGCATCTATTATACCTCGTACCTCACATATCAGTACACTGCTGTATTTACTATATATCTGTACACACTGCATCTATTATACCTCATACCTCACATATCTGTACACTGCTGTATATACTATATATCTGTACACACTGCATCTATTATACCCCGTACCTCACATATCAGTACACTGCTGTATATACTATATATCTGTACACACTGCATCTATTATACCTCGTACCTCACATATCAGTACACTGTTGTATATACTATATATCTGTACACACTGCATCTATTATACCTCCTACCTCACATATCAGTACACTGCTGTATACACTATACATCTGTACACACTGCATCTATTATACCTCATAGCTCACATATCAGTACACTGCTGTATATACTATATATCTGTACACACTGCATCTATTATACCTCGTACCTCACATATCAGTACACTGCTGTATACAATATACATCTGTACACACTGCATCTATTATACCTCTCATAAAGTACACTGCTGTATATACTATATATCTGTACACACTGCATCTATTATACCTCGTACCTCACATATTAGTACACTGCTGTATATACTATATATCTGTACACACTGCATCTATTATCCCTCGTACCTCACATATCAGTACACTGCTGTATATACTATATATCTGTACACACTGCATCTATTATCCCTCGTACCTCACATATCAGTACACTGCTGTATATACTATATATCCAAACACACTGCATCTATTATACCTCGTACCTCACATATCAGTACACTGCTGTATATACTATATATCTGTACACACTGCATCTATTATACCTCGTACCTCACATATCTGTACACTGCTGTATATACTATATATCTGTACACACTGCATATATTATACCACGTTCCTCACATATCAGTACACTGCTGTATACACTATACATCTGTACACACTGCATCTATTATGCCTCGTACCTCACATATCAGTACACTGCTGTATATACTATATATCTGTACACACTGCATCTATTATACCTCATACCTCACATATCAGTACACTGCTGTATATACTATATATCTGTACACACTGCATCTATTATACCTCATACCTCACATATCAGTACACTGCTGTATATACTATATATCTGTACACACTGCATCTATTATACCTCGTACCTCACATATCAGTACACTGCTGTATATTCTATATATCTGAACACACTGCATATATTATGCCTCGTACCTCACATATCAGTACACTGCTGTATACACTATACATCTGTACACACTGCATCTATTATACCTCGTACCTCACATATCAGTACACTGCTGTATATACTATATATCTGAACACACTGCATCTTATATACCTCGTACCTCACATATCAGTACACTGCTGTATATACTATATATCTGTACACACTGCATCTATTATACCTCGTACCTCACATATCAGTACACTGCTGTATATACTATATATCTGTACACACTGCATCTATTATACCTCATACCTCACATATCAGTACACTGCTGTATATACTATATATCTGTACACACTGCATCTATTATACCTCATACCTCACATATCAGTACACTGCTGCATATACTATATATCTGTACACTGCATCTATTATACCTCATACCTCACATATCAGTGCACTGCTGTATATACTATATATCTGTACACACTGCATCTAGTATACCTAATATCTCACATATCAGTGCACTGCTGTATATACTATATATCTGTACACTGCTCTATTATTCCTCGTACCTCACATATCAGTACACTGCTGTATATACTATATATCTGTACACACTGCATCTATTATACCATGTACCTCACATATCAGTACACTGCTGTATATACTATATATCTGTACACACTGCATATATTATACCTTGTACCTCACATATCAGTACACTGCTGTATATACTATATATCTGTACACACTGCATCTATTATACCATGTACCTCACATATCAGTACACTGCTGTATATACTATATATCTGTACACACTGCATATATTATACCTTGTACCTCACATATCAGTACACTGCTGTATACACTATACATCTGTACACACTGCATCTGTTATACCTCATACCTCTCATATCTGTACACTGCTGTATATACTATATATCTGTACACACTGCATCTATTATACCTCGTACCTCACATATCAGTGTACTGCTGTATATACTATATATCTGTACACACTGCATCTATTATACCTTGTACCTCTCATATCAGTACACTGCTGTATATACTATATACCTGTACACACTGCATCTATTATACCTCATACCTCACATATCAGTACATTGCTGTATATACTATATATCTGTACACACTGCATCTATTATACCTCGTACCTCACATATCAGTACACTGCTGTATATACTATATATCTGTACACACTGCATCTATTATACCTCGTACCTCACATATCAGTACACTGCTGTATATACTATATATCTGTACACACTGCATCTATTATATCTCATACCTCACATATCAGTACACTGCTGTATATACTATATATATCTGTACACACTGCATCTACTATACCTCATACCTCACATATCAGTACATTGCTGTATATACTATATATCTGTACACACTGCATCTATTATACCTCGTACCTCACATATCAGTACACTGCTGTATATACTATATATCTGTACACACTGTATCTATTATACCTCGTACCTCACATATCAGTACACTGCTGTATATACTATATATCTGTACACACTGCATCTATTATACCTCGTACCTCACATATCAGTACACTGCTGTATATACTATATATCTGTACACACTGCATCTATTATACCTCGTACCTCACATATCAGTACACTGCTGTATATACTATATATCTGTACACACTGCATCTATTATACCTCGTACCTCACATATCAGTACACTGCTGTATATACTATATATCTGTACACACTGCATCTATTATACCTCGTACCTCACATATCAGTACACTGCTGTATATACTATATATCTGTACACACTGCATCTATTATACCTCATACCTCACATATCAGTACACTGCTGTATATACTATATATCTGTACACACTGCATATATTATACCTCATACCTCACATATCAGTGCACTGCTGTATATACTATATATCTGTACACACTGCATCTATTATACCTCGTACCTCATATATCAGTACACTGCTGTATATACTATATATCTGTACACACTGCATCTATTATACCTCGTACCTCACATATCAGTACAATGCTGTATATACTGTATATCTGTACACACTGCATCTATTATACCTCATACCTCACATATCAGTACACCGCTGTATATACTATATATCTGTACACACTGCATCTATTATACCTCGTACTTCACATATCAGTACACTGCTGTATATACTATATACCTGTACACACTTCATCTATTATACCTCATACCTCACATATCAGTACACAGCTGTATATACTATATATCTGTACACACTGCATCTATTATACCTCATACCTCACATATCAGTACACTGCTGTATATACTATATATCTGTACACACTGCATCTAGTATACCTCATACCTCACATATCAGTGCACTGCTGTATATACTATATATCTGTACACACTGCATCTAGTATACCTCATACCTCACATATCAGTACACTGCTGTATATACTATATATCTGTACACACTGCATCTATTATACCTCATACCTCACATATCAGTACACTGCTGTATATACTATATATCTGTACACTGCATCTATTATACCTTGTACCTCACATATCAGTACACTGCTGTATATACTATATATCTGTACACTCTGCATCTACTATACCTCACATATCAGTACACTGCTGTATATACTATATATCTGTACACACTGCATCTATTATACCTCGTACCTCACATATCAGTACACTGCTGTATATACTATACATCTGTACACACTGCATCTATTATACCGCATACCTCACATATCAGTACACTGCTGTATATACTATATACCTGTACACACTGCATCTATTATACCTCGTACCTCACATATCAGTACACTGCTGTATATACTATACATCTGTACACACTGCATCTATTATACCTCATACCTCACATATCAGTACACTGCTGTATATACTATATATCTGTACACACTGCATCTATTATACCTCATACCTCACATATCAGTGTACTGCTGTATATACTATATACCTGTACACACTGCATCTATTATACCTCGTACCTCACATATCAGTACACTGCTGTATATACTATACATCTGTACACACTGCATCTATTATACCTCATATCTCACATATCAGTACACTGCTGTATACAGGGAGTGCAGAATTATTAGGCAAGTTGTATTTTTGAGGATTAATTTTATTATTGAACAACAACCATGTTCTCAATGAACCCAAAAAACTCATTAATATCAAAGCTGAATATTTTTGGAAGTAGTTTTTAGTTTGTTTTTAGTTTTAGCTATTTTAGGGGGATATCTGTGTGTGCAGGTGACTATTACTGTGCATAATTATTAGGCAACTTAACAAAAAACAAATATATACCCATTTCAATTATTTATTTTTACCAGTGAAACCAATATAACATCTCAACATTCACAAATATACATTTCTGACATTCAAAAACAAAACAAAAACAAATCAGTGACCAATATAGCCACCTTTCTTTGCAAGGACACTCAAAAGCCTGCCATCCATGGATTCTGTCATTGTTTTGATCTGTTCACCATCAACATTGCGTGCAGCAGCAACCACAGCCTCCCAGACACTGTTCAGAGAGGTGTACTGTTTTCCCTCCTTGTAAATCCCACATTTGATGATGGACCACAGGTTCTCAATGGGGTTCAGATCAGGTGAACAAGGAGGCCATGTCATTAGATTTTCTTCTTTTATACCCTTTCTTGCCAGCCACGCTGTGGAGTACTTGGACGCGTGTGATGGAGCATTGTCCTGCATGAAAATCATGTTTTTCTTGAAGGATGCAGACTTCTTCCTGTACCACTGCTTGAAGAAGGTGTCTTCCAGAAACTGGCAGTAGGCCTGGGAGTTGAGCTTGACTCCATCCTCAACCCGAAAAGGTCCCACAAGCTCATCTTTGATGATACCAGCCCAAACCAGTACTCCACCTCCACCTTGCTGGCGTCTGAGTCGGACTGGAGCTCTCTGCCCTTTACCAATCCAGCCACGGGCCCATCCATCTGGCCCATCAAGACTCACTCTCATTTCATCAGTCCATAAAACCTTAGAAAAATCAGTCTTGAGATATTTCTTGGCCCAGTCTTGACGTTTCAGCTTGTGTGTCTTGTTCAGTGGTGGTCGTCATTCAGCCTTTCTTACCTTGGCCATGTCTCTGAGTATTGCACACCTTGTGCTTTTGGGCACTCCAGTGATGTTGCAGCTCTGAAATATGGCCAAACTGGTGGCAAGTGGCATCTTGGCAGCTGCACGCTTGACTTTTCTCAGTTCATGGGCAGTTATTTTGCGCCTTGGTTTTTCCAGACGCTTCTTGCGACCCTGTTGACTATTTTGAATGAAACGCTTGATTGTTCGATGATCACGCTTCAGAAGCTTTGCCATTTTAAGAGTGCTGCATCCCTCTGCAAGATATCTCACTATTTTTGACTTTTCTGAGCCTGTCAAGTCCTTCTTTTGACCCATTTTGCCAAAGGAAAGGAAGTTGCCTAATAATTATGCACACCTGATATAGGGTGTTGATGTCATTAGACCACACCCCTTCTCATTACAGAGATGCACATCACCTAATATGCTTAATTGGTAGTAGGCTTTCAAGCCTATACAGCTTGGAGTAAGACAACATGCATAAAGAGGATGATGTGGTCAAAATACTCATTTGCCTAATAATTCTGCACGCAGTGTACTATATATCTGTACACACTGCATCTATCATACCTCGTACCTCACATATCAGTACACTGCTGTATATACTATATATCTGTACATACTGCATCTATTATACCTCGTACCTCACATATCAGTACACTGCTGTATATACTATATATCTGTACACACTGCATCTATTATACCTCATACCTCACATATCAGTACACTGCTGTATATACTATATATCTGTACACACTGCATCTATTATACCTCGTACCTCACATATCAGTACACTGCTGTATATACTATATATCTGTACACACTGCATCTATTATACCTCATACCTCACATATCAGTACACTGCTGTATATACTATATATCTGTACACACTGCATCTATTATACCTCGTACCTCACATATCAGTACACTGCTGTATATACTATATATCTGTACACACTGCATCTATTATACCTCGTACCTCACATATCAGTACACTGCTGTATATACTATATATCTGTACACACTGCATCTATTATACCTCGTACCTCACATATCAGTACACTGCTGTATATACTATATATCTGTACACACTGCATCTATTATACCTCGTACCTCACATATCAGTACACTGCTGTATATACTATATATCTGTACACACTGCATCTATTATACCTCATACCTCACATATCAGTACACTGCTGTATATACTATATATCTGTACACACTGCATCTATTATATCTCGTACCTCACATATCAGTACACTGCTGTATATACTATATATCTGTACACACTGCATCTATTATACCTCGTACCTCACATATCAGTACACTGCTGTATATACTATATATCTGTACACACTGCATCTATTATACCTCGTACCTCACATATCAGTACACTGCTGTATATACTATATATCTGTACACACTGCATCTATTATACCTCATACCTCACATATCAGTACACTGCTGTATATACTATATATCTGTACACTGCATCTATTATACCTCATACCTCACATATCAGTACACTGCTGTATATACTATATATCTGTACACTGCATCTATTATACCTCGTACCTCACATATCAGTACACTGCTGTATATACTATATATCTGTACACTGCATCTATTATACCTCATACCTCACATATCAGTACACTGCTGTATATACTATATACCTGTACACACTGCATCTATTATACCTCGTACCTCACATATCAGTACACTGCTGTATATACTATATATCTGTACACACTGCATCTATTATACCTCGTACCTCACATATCAGTACACTACTGTATATACTATATATCTGTACACACTGCATCTATTATACCTCGTACCTCACATATCAGTACACTGCTGTATATACTATATATCTGTACACACTGCATCTATTATACCTCGTACCTCACATATCAGTACACTGCTGTATATACTATATATCTGTACACACTGCATCTATTATACCTCGTACCTCACATATCAGTACACTGCTGTATATACTATACATCTGTACACACTGCATCTATTATACCTCGTACCCCACATATCAGTACACTGCTGTATATACTATATACCTGTACACACTGCATCTATTATACCTCATACCTCACATATCAGTACACTGCTGTATATACTATATATCTGTACACACTGCATCTATTATACCTCGTACCTCACATATCAGTACACTGCTGTATATACTATATATCTATACACACTGCATCTATTATACCTCATACCTCACATATCAGTACACTGCTGTATATACTATATATCTGTACACACAGCATCTATTATACCTCATACCTCACATATCAGTACACTGCTGTATATACTATATATCTGTACACACTGCATCTAGTATACCTCATACCTCACATATCAGTACACTGCTGTATATACTATACATCTGTACACACTGCATCTATTATACCTCATACCTCACATATCAGTACACTGCTGTATATACTATACATCTGTACACACTGCATCTATTATACCTCGTACCTCACATATCAGTACACTGCTGTATTTACTATATATCTGTACACACTGCATCTATTATACCTCATACCTCACATATCAGTACACTGCTGTATATACTATATATCTATACACACTGCATCTATTATACCTCATACCTCACATATCAGTACACTGCTGTATATACTATATATCTGTACACACAGCATCTATTATACCTCATACCTCACATATCAGTACACTGCTGTATATACTATATATCTGTACACACTGCATCTAGTATACCTCATACCTCACATATCAGTACACTGCTGTATATACTATACATCTGTACACACTGCATCTATTATACCTCATACCTCACATATCAGTACACTGCTGTATATACTATACATCTGTACACACTGCATCTATTATGCCTCTTTTGTCTGCCAGGCCTGTTTTGTAATCCCAATCCGGCCCTGATGGCATAAATTATAAAACAGCAGCGAACATAGTTCATGGAACAAAGAGAGAGGCCTGGAGCGGGTAGTGGGAGGGGCTATAGAAGGAGAATGGGGGCCCAATTTAGATTCTTGCTATGGGGCCCAGTGATTTCTATGTACCCTTTGACAGGAGCAGAGAGATAAGAGAAGTGACAGATGACACAGAGTTTAGATTACAGGTTGAATTAACCCTTTAGGATCAGATTGGCTTCTCAGGAGATCTATATGTTAAAGGCATCTCGTTCAGTAGCTATATAACTAAGGGTGGGTTCACATCTCCTTTATGGATTCCGTTAAGTGGGGACTGTTTTATTATCAGCCAGTGACTGTTACTGTAATACTGTTATCAGCACATGGTTCTCCCTGTGCAGCATTCACACTTCACTTCACTTGGTTGGTTGTACTACTGTCAGTGTCAGACTGTTGTCACTGTGGGGAACAATGCACAACAGACAACAATGCACACCATAGGGACAGCTCCTGAGTCCTCCTGTCCGGCGTCAGCCTCAGCTTCCCTTCACTATCACTATAATCAATCCCTCTTCCTGATCCGGACTCACTCATAGAGAGCTGAAGAGCCGACTGAGTCAGCAGCAGCAAGTGAATCGGGGGGATAGCATCTGCGCATGCGCACCGCCACCTAGAGTCTTCACTTCACTTGCGAGTCAGCTCAGCAGTCAGTGACTCAGCAAGTGAACCGAAGATCCGATTCATGAATCGGTTCATTTGAATAAGCTGATTCAAATAAACCGATTCATCTGAAAGATCCGAACTTCCTATCACTACTGAGGTCATATCCGGCGGGCCGCGGCATTACAGGAACAGCACCAGCTGCTCTGACGTCCTGCCGCCGGATATACGTCACAGGCTGCACTGTGTACAACCTGCTCAGCAGTTTCGACCAGCACACGGCCCACAGCGCTCAGCCACACCAGCCCGTGAGACAGCAGGAGCTTCTGGAGCAGGTATCAGATAAACTCATCCAGTTGGAAGGGAGGGCAATCATAGTGCTGTTCTGATTTATGGACACAGCTCTCAGCATGCTTAGCCAGCCTTCTATCTGGCTGTTTCTGATGCTGTGGACTGTGACTCTCAAGAAGCACAGCCAGATAGAAGGCTGGCTAAGCATGCTGAGAGCTGTGTCCATAAATCAGAACAGCACTATGAAAATTACTGACTGGCTAAGCATGCTGAGAGCTGTGTCCATAAATCAGAACAGCACTATGAAAATTACTGACTGGCTAAGCATGCTGAGAGCTGTGTCCATAAATCAGAACAGCACTGTGACAATTACTGACTGGCTAAGCATGCTGAAAGCTGTGTCCATAAATCAGAACAGCACTGTGACAATTACTGACTGGCTAAGCATGCTGAGAGCTGTGTCCATAAATCAAAACAGCACTGTGACAATTACTGACTGGCTAAGCATGCTGAGAGCGGTGTCCATAAATCAGAACAGCACTATGAAAATTACTGACTGGCTAAGCATGCTGAGAGCTGTGTCCATAAATCAGAACAGCACTATGACAATTACTGACTGGCTAAGCATGCTGAGAGCTGTGTCCATAAATCAGAACAGCACTATGACAATTACTGACTGGCTAAGCATGCTGAGAGCTGTGTCCATAAATCAGAACAGCACTATGACAATTACTGACTGGCTAAGCATGCTGAGAGCTCAGTCTAAATAACATAACACATAAAGAAATTACTGTTTCTAGCTGCTAGTCCACAGTCCATAGCAGCTAGAAACAGTAATTTCTTTAAAGGGATTCTGTCACCAGGTTTCACCCCTGTCAGCTAAAAATATGCTGATGTTCAGGGCGTCTTCACGATTCCTAATGTGGGCTTATAAATGTCATCTGTGGGCTTATTTAGCTAAAAAACAGCTTTTACTAACCTGTCAGTCAAACAAATAAGGTGCCCAAGGGGATGTTAATGGATGCAAGGTGCCGGCTGCACCCGCCGCCGTTCGTGCCCAGCGCCGCCTTTCCGGACTTCTGCGCCACCTCCTAATCCTCTGTGCCGCCTCTCGCTCTCCCTCCCTCCCCCCTCCTTCTGCTGTAAGATCTCGCGCTTGCGCACAGGGCTCTGCCTGATTGCGCCCGTTCGGACTTCTCCATTTGGCTTCTTACAGCGAAGTGCGCATGCGCCGGCACTTCGCTCAACCCCTGTATGGAGGGAGGGGGAGGGAGAGCTAGAGGCCATAGAGGATTAGGAGGCGGCGCAGAAGTCTGGAAAGGCGGCGCTGGGCACGAACTGCGGCGGGTGCGGCCGGCACCCTGCATCCATTAACATCCCCTTGGGCTATTTGTTTGACTGACAGGTTAGTAAAAGCTGTTTTTTTAGCTAAATAAGCCCACAGATGACATTTATAAGCCCACATTAGGAATCGTGAAGACGCCCTGAACACCAGCATATTTTTAGCTGACAGGGGTGAAACCTGGTGACAGAACCCCTTTAATGTGTTATGTTATTTAGACACAGCTCTCAGCATGCTAAGCCAGCCTTCTATCTGACTGGCTAAGCATGCTGAGTGCTGTGTCCATAGATCATAACACAGCTCTATGGAAATTACTGTTTCTAGCTGCTGTTGTCCACAGTCCACAGCAGCTAGAAAACAGTAATCTTCATAGTCATGTTAAATGATCACTATAGTGTCAGGAAAACAAAGCGGTTTTCCTGACACTATAGTGGCCTGAGGGTGCCCCCACCCTCAGGGTTCCCCTCCTGTGGTCCCCCTCCATGTTGCCAAGATAGACGCCAAATGAAGGGGTAGTTGCAGGAACAAAATACTTTAATGGTATCGATAAAATATATATGTAATTAAGACACTGAGTGCAGTTCCATAAAAAGGCCCAGCAAAATCCTCAGCACCAGGCCCATGATGCTCTTAATCCGGCCCTGCCTAGGCCAAACGACAGGGCAGAGACAACCCATTCATCCTACACCACGGATGAAAAGGTGTCTCCAGAGACCCAGTGGCAGACAGGAAGCAAGACCATGGGATAAACAGTACGGCAGGTAAGTTACACAGCAACATAACTCTGCAATCCACACTTACCTGCCGTAGCCAAGATGGAATGAGGCTCCAGGCTGGGAAACCCAAATTCTTGTCTTCGCTTAAACCCCTCCGGGAAAGCACGCCCCTTGCGGAGCCCAGACACCACCAGAAAACCTCCATACACCAACCACACCAATACAACATACACCAGGTGGGGGAGGAAAACAGAGACACACCGGAGGGGACACACAGCCATGGCAAGGAATCAATATAATAAATAAGGGTGACTCACACAGACACAAAGACATACCGCCAGGGAGCAGAGCTCCCACTCAGGCAGACAACTAAATAAGACTGACCACAGGCTCCAACACACCATCATATAAAGAGGCCTGAGGTCACACCCATCACACCTAGCAGACACACCTAAATTAACCCCGTGAACACCAAAATGGGGAATGCACCAAATAAAGGAAAGTGTACGTGCAAACAGAAAACTACACGTTGCCCCCGGCAACCAGTCTGCACGCAACAGCGTCACGGTCAACATAAATTGGCCATGACACTTACCTTACAGGGAGAGATGACAGCCGGTCTCTCTCCCCAGCGGCAGACAGGATCACAGGGAGAGGAGATTGTCGGTCCCCCGTCCCTGCAGCAACCAGCATTACCAGGAGTGGAGATGGTCGCACCCACTACCCAGCACCAGGCAGCGTTACCGAGAGTCGAGACAGTCGGTCTGACTCCCCAGTAGCAGTGGGTTGTAAAGGGAGAAGAGACAACCGGTCTCTCTCCCCAACCACAGGGGGACAGCACCCCTAACTCCGATGGTGCAGATAGGACCACGGTCTCTGCACCAGACCTACCGAGATGCTGGACGGCCGGTACAGATCCCCCACCAACCCCGCAGGAATGCCAGGAGGAGGAGGTAAGCGATTCCTCCTCTCCACAGCCGATCTGCAACAAGGTCCTGGGGGTAGGATTCCCTGCCCTCCCCTACCCTCTTGTCCAGAGCCTGACTCCCCACAGGCTACCCCAGCGAAAGAGCTGGCACCTGGGCAGAGTGCAGTCTGCCTCTGTCCTCCCCTATCCTCTTGTCCAGAGCCTGACTCCCCACAGGCTACCCCAGCGGAAGAGCTGGCATCTGGGCAGAGCGCAGTCTGCCTCTGCCCTCCCCTATCCTCTTGTCCAGAGCCAGACTCCCCACAGGCTACCCCAGCGGAAGAGCTGGCATCTGGGCAGAGCGCAGTCTGCCTCTGGCCTCCCCTATCCTCTTGTTCAGAGGCTGACTCCCCACAGGCTACCCCAGCGGAAGAGCTGGCACCAGGGCAGAGCGCAGTCTGCCTCTGCCCTCCCCTATCCTCTTGTCCAGAGCCTGACTCCCCACAGACTACCCCAGCGGAAGAGCTGGCATCTGGGCAGAGCACAGTCTGCCTCTGTCCTCCCCTATCCTCTTGTCCAGAGCCTGACTCCCCACAGACTACCCCAGCGGAAGAGCTGGCATATGGGCAGAGCGCAGTCTGCCTCTGCCCTCCCCTATCCTCTTGTCCAGAGCCAGACTCCCCACAGGCTACCCCAGCGGAAGAGCTGGCATCTGGGCAGAGCGCAGTCTGCCTCTGTCCTCCCCTATCCTCTTGTTCAGAGGCTGACTCCCCACAGGCTAGCCTAGCTGATGCGCTGGCACCAGGGCAGAGTACCGCTGATCCCTGCCCACAAAGCAACCTCCACTCCAAGCCAGGGAGAAACACAGAGACCGGGAGTACCAGTTACTAACACAACCTTGGTGGACTCACTGGACAGAGACAGGCTACCGAAATCAACTGGTCCAGTATTTGGTTGTGGATGGGCTGCCAGACTAACTTAGGTACCGACCGGCGTGAGGTCAGGTGTCTGGTTAGTCTTCCGTGGGAGGGGGAGATGTGTCTTCCGTGGGAGGGGGAGATGTGTGGCAAAAATAACCTCGCCACTGGGTTTTGGAGGGGCCTCTTGCCTCAGGATTATGGCCTATATACTAACTTTGAAGAAGAAGACAGACCGGCCGCACAGCCTAAATCTATGGAACTGTTGTGGGCAGGAAAGCCATGCTTGCGGTCGGCCAAATGTGACTTCCATGGAATTCGGGAACCCCTGCTCGGATCTGGGTGATTTTTGGATATGTTGTTCGCCCAGATCAGAGATATCCATAGATGTATAAATTATGGGGATATGTGGGGTTTTGAGGTGTTTTCTGTGTTTTGGGAAAAATGTGTGTTTTCTGCCTGTGAGTGATTAAGTTAGCCCATTATGTTTGGTAATTGTATTTTGTTGATTGCGTTACAGACAGAGGGAAGGGGCTTTTGTGTACAATTGCTGGGAAGGTTTCAATACTGTAAATGCATGTGATTGGCTAATATATAAACTGTCACAGTCTTCTACAAGGTCCCCAGGGAGTGTCCCTTGCTGGAAGACCTGCATAAAAGGCTGAAAAATAACCCATTAAAGAGTTCCTGTTTTACATTCCCCATAGAGCCTCGTCTCATGTGTGGGGGATTGCTATACGCTGTATACTCCCCGGGCTATAACCCCTAGCTCTTGTAAGAGCTGTTCCTGGTCCTTGTTCCTGTGGTGGTTACGGTGTCGGGCGGAGTGCTTGGAGCCCTCGGGAAAAAACTTCAGAAAAGTCGCGGCCCTCTTGTTCTTGAATCAAAGCTTATCGTTTAATCACACTGAAAGGATACAGCAACGTCTGGACACCCAGGTCTTTCTCAGCTACATGTGGTTTACAAGTGGAGCTCAATACTTATATAGGTGTAACATTCAATCCGGATTGGTTGAGGGGTTGTCCCCCAGAAATGTCACATCCCCCCCTTACATATTCACCCAATCGTGTTCTAAAGTGATAATAACATTCAGTAATAAAAAAGCATAACCATCTCAGCTGTGTATATAAAACCTACCCTGCACCTGAGCCGAGTATCTATCCAGCAGTATGCGTGCGGTGAGTGGCGTCTAACGCCTGTCTCTGCGCATGCGCCAGATGTAGAACGAGATTCCCGGAAATCACGTATATGACATAGCGGTCACATGATCGGGAGTCTCGAAACCGCGCAAGCGCCCTCAATCGCATGACGGGTCATGTGATAGAGCGTCCCAGCCGTATCCCGGCAACCCAAGGTCCTAAACCAAAGCTAATGTGTTGTAAAGGATACTATAGGGCTGAGGATAGGATCCATTATGGGAGCGAAATATGGCTTGGCAGCCGTCAGCAGGTTTACCCAATGCGCAGTGTAGGTGATATACCTGCCCTGACCGTGCTTTGCAGACCAGGTATCAGTGGTCAGATGGACCCTTGCCCCAACACTGTGTGCCAGACATGCCACGACTTCCTTTTCCACAATAGAGTACAGGTTGGGGATTGCCTTTTGTGCAAAGAAATTTTGTCCGGGTACCTTCCACTGCGGTGTCCCAATAGCTACAAATTTTTTGAAGGCCTCAGACTCCACCAGCTTGTATGGTAAAAGCTGGCGGGCTAAGAGTTCCGACAAGCCAGCTGTCAGACGCCAGGCAAGGGGGTGACTTTGTGACATTGGCTTCTTACGCTCAAACATGTCCTTGACAGACACCTGACTGTGGGCAGATGAGATGGAACTGCTCAAGGTGAGAGGCGGGTGGTTGAGAGGGGGCAAGGAGGACAGCAGTGGTTGACGTGGCTGAAGATGCTGGACCAGGAGGAGGATGGCGGCTTTGAGCTTGTGTGCTGCTTGTACTCATGTGTTGATCCCATAGGCGTTTGTCATGTGCCTTCGCAAAGCAGTTGTACCTAGGTGGGTGTTGGACTTCCCACGACTCCGTTTCTTTTGGCACAGGTTGCAAATGGCATCGCTGTTATCAGAGGCAGACACACAAAAAAAAATGCCACACTGCTGAGCTTTGCAATGACGGCATTCTGGTGGTGGCAACATGCGTTGATTGGCGTGCTGTCTGGTTGACCCCGGGTGCCGATGCATGCTGTCTGACTGTGCCACTAGCTCCTTGCGACGACCTCCCCCTGCTTCCAACTCGTCTCCTCCTCCTCTCTGTCTCCCCATCTGAACTTTCCCCCTGTTCTTCTTCTCTTCGAGCGGGCACCCACGTGACATCCACGGACACATCGTCATCATCAACCGCTTCACTTGTATCTGACAACTCAGCAAAGGAAGCAGCAGCGGGTACAACATCATCATCATCACACCGTACGTCCATGTGTGTAATGCTGCCTGACTGAGACATATCCCTGTTATCTACATCCTCTTGCAATAATGGTTGCCATCACTCATTTCTTCCAACTGATGTGTAAATAACTCCTCTGACAGATCAAGTGAAGCGGCTGTGGTGCTAGTGTTGGTGGTGGCGGCAGGCGGGCGAGTGGTAACTTGAGAGGTGCCCGAAGCTGAGCTGGAGGAGGATGGTGCGTCAAGGTTCCGAGCAGAAGCTGTAGAAGATTGGGTGTCCTGTGTAAGCCAGTCAACTATGTCCTCAGAACTTTTCGAGTTCAGGGTACGTGGCCTCTGAACACTGGGCATTATTCCAGAGCCAAAGGGAATCCCAGCACCACGACCACGACGGCCCCTGCGGGGTGGCCTGCCTCTGCCTGTCATTTTTTTTTAGATTAGTTTAGTTGTACTATGCGTGCAAGCTACTGTGACACCCGATATGAGTGGCACTGTGCACTGGCAGAAGTTGGCAGAGTAGACGCTGTAGGCCTGACACACACGCTGGCAGACAACTAACTGCTATTCAATCTATTACAGTCAGAATTGTTGTTTTAAAAAAAAATGTAATCTACTTTGACACCAGATAGGAGTTGCGCTGGTGACACTGTGCACTTGCAGGGCCTGAAACACACACGCGTGCAGGCAACTGACTGCTATTATTTTACAGTCAAAAAAGTTTTTTTTTTTTAATGCAAGCTACTGTGACACCAGATATGAGTGGTGGCACTGGGCAAGTGGGCACAGTATATGCTGTGAGCCTGACACACACGCTGGCAGAGATCAGATGAGTCTTTCAGGACTGGAGTGGACACTGAATACACTAGCCTAGCTATCGATTTCCCTATTAAATCAGCAGCAGCTGCACTTTCCCTCCTCTCACTAAGACTGCAGCTTCCGAATGATTCTGAAATGGATGCTGTCCAGGAGGTGGGAGGGTCTGGGAGGGAGGGTCTGCTTCTGATTGGCTGGAATGTGTCTGCTGACTGTGAGGTACAGGGTCAAAGTTTACTCAATGATGACGAATAGGGGGCGGACCGAACATCGCATATGTTCGCCCGCCGCGGCAAACGTGAACAAGCGATGTTCGCCGGGAACTGTTTGCCGGCGAATAGTTCGGGACATCTCTACCTACAGGTGAGCGAACCCCATAAATCATTGTAGTGAGGGCCTACAGCTGAGCAGACCGTATGAAACATTGGAGGTGAGGGCCTACAGTTCAGTGAACCCCATAAAACATTGTAGTGAGGGCCTTATGGTGAGCGAACCCCATAAAACATTGTAGTGAGGGCCTACAGGTGAACAGACCATATGAAACATTGGCGGTGAGGGCCTACAGTTCAGCGAACCCCATAAAACATTGTAGGGCCTACAGCTGAGCAGACCGTATGAAACATTGGAGTGAGGGCCTATAGGTGAGCAAACCCAATAAATCATTGTAGTGAGGGCCTTATGGTGAGCAAACCCCATAAAACATTGTAGTGAGGGCCTACAGCTGAGCAGACTGTATGAAACATTGGAGGTGAAGGCCTCCAGGTGAGCAAATTCCATAAAACATTGTAGTGAGGGCCTACAGCTGAGCAGACCATTTGAAATATTGGCAGTGAGGGCCTACAGGTGCGCGAACCCCATAAAACATTGTAGTGAGGGCCTACAGCTGAGCAGACCGTATGGAACATTGGAGGTGAGGGCCTACAGGTGAGCGAACCCCATAAATCATTGTAGTGAGGGCCTACAGCTGAGCAGACCGTATGGAACATTGGAGGTGAGGGCCTACAGATGAGCGAACCCCATAAAACATTGTAGTGAGGGCCTACAGCTGAGCAGACCGTATGAAACATTCTAGTGAGGGCCTACAGGTGAGCGAACCCCATAAAACATTGTAGTGAGGGCCTTATGGTGAGCGAACCCCATAAAACATTGTAGTGAGGGCCTACAGCTGAGCAGACTGTATGAAACATTGGAGGTGAGGGCCTACAGGTGAGCAGACCGTATGAAACTTTGTAGTGAGGCCCTACAGCTGAGCAGACTGTATGAAACATTGGAGGTGAGGGCCTACAAGTGAGCGAACCCCATAAAACATTGTAGTGAGGGTCTACATCTGAGCAGACCGTATGAAAGATTGGAATGGGGGCCTACAGGTGAGCAAACCCATAAAACATTGTAGTGAGGGCCTTATGGTGAGTAAACCCAATAAAACATTGTAGTGCGGGCCTACAGCTGAGCAGACCGTATGAAACATTGGAGGTGAGGGCCTACAGTTCAGCGAACCCCATAAAACATTGTAGTGAGGGCCTTATGGTGAGCGAACCCCATAAAACATTGTAGTGAGGGCCTACAGCTGAGCAGACTGTATGAAACATTGGAGGTGAAGGCCTCCAGGTGAGCGAATTCCATAAAACATTGTAGTGATGGCCTACAGCCGAGCAGACCATTTGAAATATTGGCGGTGAGGGCCTACAGGTGCGCGAACCCCATAAAACATTGTAGTGAGGGCCTACAGCTGAGCAGTTCGTATGAAACATTGGAGGTGAAGGACTACAGGTGAGCGAACCCCATAAAACATTGTAGTGAGGGCCTATAGCTGAGCAGACCATATGAAACATTGGAGGTGAGGGCCTATAGCTGAGCAGACCGTATGAAACATTGTAGTGAGGGCCTACAGCTGAGCAGACCGTATGAAACATTGTAGTGAGGGCCTATAGCTGAGCAGACCGTATGAAACATTGTAGTGAGGGCCTACAGCTGAGCAGACCGTATGAAACATTGGAGGTGAAGGCCTACAGGTGAGCGAACCCCATAAAAAATTGTAGTGAGAGCCTACAGCTGATCAGACTGTATGAAACATTGGCGGTGAGGGCCTACAGGTGAGTGAACCCCATAAAACATTGTAGTGAGGGCCTATAGCTGAGAAGACCATATGAAACATTGGAGGTGAGGGCCTACTGCTGAGCAGACCGTATAAAACTTTGAAGTGAGGGCCTAAAGGTGAGCAAACCCCATAAAACATTGTAGTGAGGGCCTACAGCTGAGCAGACCGTATGAAACATTGTAGTGAGGGCCTACAGCTGAAAAGACTGTATGAAACATTGGAGTGAGGACCTACAGGTGAGCGAACCCCATAAAACATGTAGTGAGGGCCTATAGGTGAGCAGACCGTATGAAACATTGTAGTGAGGGCCTACAGCTGAGCAGACCGTATGAAACATTGGAGTTAGGGCCTACAGGTGAGTGAACCCCATAAAACATTGTAGTGAGGGCCTACAGCTGAGCAGACCGTATGAAACATTGTAGTGAGGGCCTACAGCTGAAAAGACTGTATGAAACATTGGAGTGAGGACCTACAGGTGAGCGAACCCCATAAAACATGTAGTGAGGGCCTATAGGTGAGCAGACCGTATGAAACATTGTAGTGAGGGCCTACAGCTGAGCAGACCGTATGAAACATTGGAGTTAGGGCCTACAGGTGAGTGAACCCCATAAAACATTGTAGTGAGGGCCTACAGCTGAGCAGACCGTATGAAACATTGGAGTTAGGGCCTACAGGTGAGTGAACCCCATAAAACATTGTAGTGAGGGCCTACAGGTGAGCAGACCGTATGAAACATTGGAGTGAGGTACTTCAGCTGAGCAGACCGTATGAAACATTGGAGTGAGGGCCTACAGGGGAGCAGACTGTATGAGACATTGGAGTGAGGGCCTACAGGTGATCAAACCCCATAAAACATGTAGTGAGGGCCTATAGGTGAGCAGACCGTATGAAACATTGTAGTGAGGGCCTACAGCTGAGCAGACCGTATGAAACATTGGAGTTAGGGCCTACAGGTGAGTGAACCCCATAAAACATTGTAGTGAGGGCCTACAGCTGAGCAGACCGTATGAAACATTGGAGTTAGGGCCTACAGGTGAGTGAACCCCATAAAACATTGTAGTGAGGGCCTACAGGTGAGCAGACCGTATGAAACATTGGAGTGAGGTACTTCAGCTGAGCAGACCGTATGAAACATTGGAGTGAGGGCCTACAGGTGAGCAGACTGTATGGAACATTGGAGTGAGGGCCTACAGGTGATCAAACCCCATAAAACATGTAGTGAGGGCCTATAGGTGATCAGACCGTATGAAACATTGTAGTGAGGGCCTACAGCTGAGCAGACCGTATGAAACATTGTAGTGAGGTACTTCAGCTGAGCAGACTGTATGAAACATTGGAGTGAGGGCCTACAGGTGAGCAGACCGTATGAAACATTGGAGTGAGGTACTTCAGCTGAGCAGACCGTATGAAACATTGGAGTGAGGGCCTACAGGTGAGCAGACTGTATGAAACATTGGAGTGAGGGCCTACAGCTGAGCAGACTGTATGAAACATTGGAGTGAGGGCCTACAGGTGAGCAGACTGTATGAAACATTGGATCGGGAGGGCCTACAGCTGAGCAGACCGTATGAAACATTGTAGTGAGGTACTTCAGCTGAGCAGACCGTATGAAACATTGGAGTGAGGGCCTACAGGTGAGCAGACCGTATGAAACATTGGAGTGAGGTACTTCAGCTGAGCAGACCGTATGAAACATTGGAGTGAGGGCCTACAGGTGAGCAGACTGTATGAAACATTGGAGTGAGGGCCTACAGCTGAGCAGACTGTATGAAACATTGGAGTGAGGGCCTACAGGTGAGCAGACTGTATGAAACATTGGATCGGGAGGGCCTACAGCTGAGCAGACCGTATGAAACATTGTAGTGAGGGCCTACAGGTGAGCAGACCGTATGAAACATTGGAGTGAGGTACTTCAGCTGAGCAGACCGTATGAAACATTGGAGTGAGGTACTTCAGCTGAGCAGACCGTATGAAACATTGGAGTGAGGGCCTACAGCTGAGCAGACTGTATAAAACATTGGAGTGAGGGCCTACAGGGGATCAAACCCCATAAAACATTGGAGTGAGGGCCTACAGGTGAGCAGACCGTATGAAAGATTGTAGTGAGGTACTACAGCTGAGCAGACTGTATGAAACATTGGAGTGAGGTACTTCAGCTGAGCAGACCGTATGAAACATTGGAGTGAGGGCCTACAGGTGAGCAGACCGTATGAAACATTGTAGTGAGGGCCTACAGGTGAGCAGACCGTATGAAACATTGTAGTGAGGTACTTCAGCTGAGCAGACCGTATGAAACATTGGAGTGAGGGCCTACAGGTGAGCAGACCGTATGAAACATTGGAGTGAGGGCCTACAACTGAGCAGACTGTATGAAACATTGGAGTGAGGGCCTACAGGTGATCAAACCCCATAAAACATGTAGTGAGGGCCTATAGGTGAGCAGACCGTATGAAACATTGTAGTGAGGTACTTCAGCTGAGCAGACCGTATGAAACATTGGAGTGAGGGCCTACAGCTGAGCAGACTGTATGAAACATTGGAGTGAGGGCCTACAGCTGAGCAGACTGTATGAAACATTGGAGTGAGGGCCTACAGGTGAGCAGACTGTATGAAACATTGGATCGGGAGGGCCTACAGCTGAGCAGACCGTATGAAACATTGTAGTGAGGGCCTACAGGTGAGCAGACCGTATGAAACATTGGAGTGAGGTACTTCAGCTGAGCAGACCGTATGAAACATTGGAGTGAGGTACTTCAGCTGAGCAGACCGTATGAAACATTGGAGTGAGGGCCTACAGCTGAGCAGACTGTATAAAACATTGGAGTGAGGGCCTACAGGGGATCAAACCCCATAAAACATTGGAGTGAGGGCCTACAGGTGAGCAGACCGTATGAAAGATTGTAGTGAGGTACTACAGCTGAGCAGACTGTATGAAACATTGGAGTGAGGTACTTCAGCTGAGCAGACCGTATGAAACATTGGAGTGAGGGCCTACAGGTGAGCAGACCGTATGAAACATTGTAGTGAGGGCCTACAGGTGAGCAGACCGTATGAAACATTGTAGTGAGGTACTTCAGCTGAGCAGACCGTATGAAACATTGGAGTGAGGGCCTACAGGTGAGCAGACCGTATGAAACATTGTAGTGAGGGCCTACAGGTGAGCAGACCGTATGAAACATTGTAGTGAGGTACTTCAGCTGAGCAGACCGTATGAAACATTGGAGTGAGGGCCTACAGGTGAGCAGACCGTATGAAACATTGGAGTGAGGGCCTACAACTGAGCAGACCGTATGAAACATTGGAGTGAGGGCCTACAGCTAAGCAGACCGTATGAAACATTGGAGTGAGGTACTTCAGCTGAGCAGACCGTATGAAACATTGGAGTGAGGGCCTACAGGTGAGCAGACCGTATGAAACATTGTAGTGAGGTACTACAGCTGAGCAGACCGTATGAAACATTGGAGTGAGGGCCTACAGGTGAGCAGACCGTATGAAACATTGGAGTGAGGTACTACAGCTGAGCAGACCGTATGAAACATTGGAGTGAGGTACTTCAGCTGAGCAGACCGTATGAAACATTGGAGTGAGGTACTTCAGCTGAGCAGACCGTATGAAACATTGGAGTGAGGGCCTACAGGTGATCACACCCCTACATAAAACATTGTAGTGAGGGCCTTATGGTGAGCGAACCCTGTGAGGGATTGCACCTTCATTTTGTATCCTGGATTCCATTTTACTTTGCTGGTTTATTTTAGGTCAGAATTGAGAATTGCTGAGCTGTGTGTATTTAAGACAAACAAAGTTAATTGCTTATTAGTAGGGTTGAGCGAACCCGAACTGTAAAGTTCGGGTTCGTACTGAACTTTAGGATTTTTGGACCCCGGACCCGAACCCGAACATTTCAGTAAAAGTTCGGGTTCGGTGATTTCTCTGCGCTTTTTGAAGCGTGTAACTGTCTGACCTTAGAAGCCATCATAGCCATGCCTACTATTGGCATGGCTGTGATTGGCCAGAGCAGCATGTGACCCAGGCTCTATATAAGCTGTAGTCACGTAGCGCTGCCCGTCACTCTGCTGATACAAGTGTAGGGAGAGGATGAGGCTGGACTGGTGATTTCAGGGAGAGAATAGGAGAGAATCTAACTCAGCGATCTACAGACAAATAGTTGTGTGGGTGCAGGGCACAATCGTCTTACCCTGCCCTGAGCCCATTGATCAAAAAAAAATAACTTTTATCCGTCTGTTAGTTAGGTGGGCGGCGGCGGCCATTTTATGCAAGCTCAGTGCACCAGCACTGCATCTGAGCACCAGCACTGCATCTGTGCACCAGCCCTGCACCTGTGCACCAGCACTGCATCTGAGCACCAGCACTGCATCTGTGTACCAGCACTGCATCAGTGCACCAGCACTGCATCTGAGCTTTTGTGACATTCTAATCCAAGCTTGAAAAACTCCACTAATAATCTGGTTGTGAAAAATCACCCTTTTTTCGCAATATACAACATCTGGTGCATTTGCAGGATTAGTCAGTGTGCAATTTTAACTTGAAATACAGGCATTTTTTTTTTTCAAACACCCTTTTTCTGCAAAATACATTATTTTACATCCCTAGCTGCATCTGGACGTGTGAAATTCAAACGTTATATATAGCTTTCATATTCTGTTAGTAAAAAACCCAACTTTTTTGGCAATCTACAACATCTGGATTAGTCAGTGTGCAATTTAAGCTAGAAATACACCCATCATTTTCTGGGGTTTGAAAAACACACTTTTTGGCCAAAATACACAATTTTACAGCCCTTGCAGCATCAGCACATGTGAAATTCCAGGGTTATAATGTCACGGGGGACAGGATACCAGATAAACAGAAAATAAACAAACAAGTGTCTAGGCGAGAAGCTGGGGATCAAGGTCACCTCCTGACAAATCCCTACCAGCTCTCCCTATACTTCTATGCCCATGTTCAGACCCTGAAGGTGGGAATAACGTGTCCTCGTTCCTGGGCTGAAAATTCCCTAAAATCCCTAAGATGGTGAAAGGGGGATAGAGGCAGCCTGCTCCCTCAGAACCTGGAGGGGGCAGGCATCTCTCTAACAGCCTAGACAGCCAACCACAAGAAAACAAAAACTTATCTTTTCTGAGCAGGAACAGCAAATCTTTACTTCCTTTCTTTCACAGAGCCAGACAGAAGCTATAACCCGCACAGGACACTGGGAGTGGGTGTAATTTAAACTCAAACCAACGACCCCACCCAGTGCACCTGAAGGTAGGCAGATATAGCTCAACTCCAAAACAAAAGGCTACACACGTGCTGCTAACCTGGCAGACCTCCGCACATAGCCTGAGCAGGGCATGACAGTACCCCCTCTTCTACGGGTGACCTACGGACACCCCGGCCCAACCTTATCCGGGTGGGATCTGTGAAAAGCCCTCACCAGTCGGCTGGCACTAACATCCAGAGCCGGAACCCATATCCTTTCCTCAGGGCCGTATGCCCTCCAGTGTACCAGATACTGAAGGGAACCCCGAAGAACTCTTGAGTCGAGAACCCTGGAGATCTCGAACTCTAAATTTCCATCAACCAGAACAGGGGGAGGAGGCAATGGCGATGGTTCCACCGGTTTCACATATTTCTTCAGTAAAGACTTGTGGAACACATCATGGATCCTCCAAGTCTGCGGAAGATCCAGACAAAACGCTACTGGATTGACCACCGCAGATATTTTGTAAGGTCCAATGAATCTTGGACCCAGTTTCCAAGATGGTATTCTCAGTTTAATATTTTTAGTAGATAACCACACCAGATCACCCACACACAGGTCCGGACCAGTCATACGTCTCTTGTCAGCCATTCGCTTATACCTCTCACCCATCTTCTCCAAATTCACTTGAAGACAAGGCAGAAGAAAATCTCTCCTCCTCTGGCATCCCAGAGGAACTAGTCCCAGAAAAGGTACCAAACTGAGGATGAAAACCGTATGCGCCAAAAAATGGTTGTAACGGATCACCTGGCACCCCGACTGAGTACCTCCGTTGCTAGTTGCTCCTAGCGTTTCCTGAGGTCTCCAAGCACTCTGGCAGACACCACCATCACCGAACCGAAGAAGCAGATAAATCCTCTTCAAATATATGAATGCTGTAGACAGTGGAATAGGAAACCATACGAATAGGTTTACGATCCTAGCAGTCAAACTGGAACAGCATACCATAAATCCTCCCCCCAAGAATGAGACGACACTTCACTTTGAGGGTTAAAACAGGAACTGACTGTACTTCACGTACAGCCTCTTTTATTCACAAACCAAAAACCTAGTACTGCCCACAGGGTTTTGAAATACAACCAATCAATATATTACAACACATACAATGTAAGTACAGCAACCAATCGTTCACGCCCCTAGGGGACCAGAAGGGAGACTGCGACACAGGACAGATATGTAGCAATTCAGGATACAGACACAACACATCCCCACAATGCATCATGGTTTCCTCCTCTTTGTCCTGGAGACAACCGAGGAGCAATCCAATCATCTCTCAGGACAAAGGGAAATCGCCAATACACATGTGGGAACAACAGGACAGACATCACCATTTAAACACACAATGGGACAATGGCACAATGGGACAATAGAAACACTCCCCTCTGTCTATCCACTCAACTATCTCCCAAGCTGACAAGCTATACTTATTATAAATTGTTACAACTTTGTGAGTTTACATTGTCCATACATATAACTTACATCAATTTAACCAGTATAACCTGGGGACAAACCTATCCAAAATTCACTTGAATAGGTTCAGGGGTTTAAAAGTTAGTATGGGCCATAATCCTGAGGCAAGAGGCTGGTAAACAGGCCTCTCCAAAACCCAGTGGCAAGGTTGGTTTCGCCACAATGGTGACTTACCCGTGGACTCCTACCTACGGTTATTCAAAGCAAACTCTGCTAGGGACAAGAATGAGGACCAGTCCTCCTGATTCTCAGCCACAAAGCACCTCAAGTAGGTCTCCAGGTTTTGATTAGTACGCTCTGTCTGCCCATTCGACTGCGGATGAAAAGCCGAAGAGAGTGAAAGTTGAATGCCAAGCCGAGAGCAGAATGCCCTCCAAAACCTGGAGACAAACTGCATGCCCCTATCAGAAACCACATCCGAAGGAATGCCATGCAATTTCACGATATTATCAACAAAAATCTGAGCAAGAGTCTTGGCATTGGGCAGACTGGCTAACGATACAAAGTGAGCCATTTTACTAAAACGGTCAACAACCACCAAAATTACTGTTTTCCCGGAGGAACTCGGCAGATCCGTAATAAAGTCCATAGACAAGTGCGTCCAAGGACGAGACGGAATAGACAAAGGAAGAAGTGAATCAGAAGGTCGAGTGTGAGCAACCTTTGACCGTGCACAGGTTTCACAAGCTGCTACGTAATCCTCAACACTCTTACGTAACTCGGGCCACCAGAACCTCCGGGACACAAGATCAAAGGTGGACTTACCACCAGGATGTCCAGCAAGGACAGTATCGTGATGTTCCTTGATTACCTTGTATCGCAGTCCATCAGGAACAAACAACCTCCCTGGGGGACAAGAACCAGGAGCCCCCTCCTGGGCTCCCAACACCTCCATCTCCAATTCTGGGTACAGAGCGGAGACCACCACCCCATCAGCCAAAATCGGAGCAGGATCCTCTGAATCACATCCCCCAGGAAAACTGCGAGACAACGCATCTGCCTTGACGTTTTTAACCCCGGGCGAAAAGTAACCACAAAATTGAACCTGGTAAAGAACAGTGACCATCTGGCCTGATTAGGATTCAGACGCTTGGCAGATTGCAGGTAAGGCAAATTCTTATGATCCGTATATACTGTAACGGGGTGAGACGCCCCCTCCAACCAGTAACGCCATTCCTCAAAGGCCAATTTGATGGCCAGCAATTCCCTATCGCCTAGATAATAATTCCTCTCGGCGACCGAGAGCTTCTTGGAAAAAAAAGCACACGGAACCCATTTGCCAGGAGATGAACCCTGCGACAGCACTGCTCCAACCCCTACCTCTGATGCATCAACCTCCACCACGAATGGTTGAGACACATCGGGCTGCACCAGAATGGGAGCAGACGCAAAACATTCCTTAATAGCCGAAAAGGCCTGCAATGCCTCATCCGACCAGACAGAGACATCGGCGCCCTTCTTTGTAAAACCTCTGACCGATATGACTATGGTAGAATAGTTCAAGATACATTTTCTATAATAATTAGTAAACCCCAAAAACCGCATCAAAGCTTTCTGATTCTCCGGTCGGTCCCATTCCAGAACCGTCCAGACCTTTTCGGGGTCCATACGAAAACCAGAGTCAGAAAGCAGATATCCCAGAAACGGAAGCTCCTGCACAGAAAACACACATTTCTCCAATTTGGCATATAATTTATTCTCCCGAAGGATCGTCAAAACCTGTCTCACGTGATCCTGATGGGTCTTCAGATCAGGAGAGTAAATTAGAATGTCATCCAAGTAAACTACCACGAACCTCCCCACAAAATGATGGAAAATGTCATTGACGAATCGCTGAAATACCGCTGGCGCTTTAGTTAACCCAAAAGGCATAACCAGATTCTCGAAATGACCCTCGTGTGCGTTGAAGGTCGTTTTCCACTTATCCCCTTCCTTGATTCTGATCAGATTGTAGGCCCCTCTTAAATCCAACTTGGAGAACACTTTGGCTCCAACAATCTGATCAAAAAGATCGGAGATCAAAGGAAGGGGATATGGATCACGGACCGTAATACGATTCAATTCCCGGAAATCCAAACAAGGTCTCAGCGATCCATCCTTTTTCTTTACAAAGAACAAACCCACTGCCACCGGAGACTTAGATGGCCTAATATGACCATTGGCCAAACTCTTGGCAATATACTTCCGCATGACCTCTCTTTCAGGTTGAGAAAGATTGTAAAGCCGAGACTTTGGCAACTTAGCCCCTGGGATGAGATTAACTGGACAATCATAGTAACGATGAGGGGGCAATTCCTGAGCCCCACCCTCCGAAAAGACATCCGCAAAATCTGAGAGATACAGAGGTAGAGCCGTAGAAGACACACCAGAGATAGATGTGCCAAGACAATTATCCGAACAGAATTCACTCCAACCAATGATCTGTCTTGCTTGCCAATCTATAATTGGGTTATGTTTTGTCAACCACGGTAACCCTAAGAATATAGGAGCGGGCAAGTCCTTCATGAGAAAACAAGACATAATCTCAACATGTGAATCACCCACCCTTAACAGAATACCATGAGCAATATGAGTGAGACTCCTTTGAGAAAGAGGGGAAGAATCAATTGCGAAAACCGGAATCTCTCTTTCTAAAGTGCAAGTACTTAGACCCGGATTTTGAAAAAAAAGAAAATCAATAAGGTTTACCGCAGCACCACAGTCAATGAATACTTCAACAACAAAAAATTCTTTAGTCTAGCGCCACCATAGCTGGAAGGAGAAAACGAGTATTACAGGGAGCTTGCATACCTGCTTGCTCCACCACTCCATTCACACTACCAAGAGTCAGGGATGTTTTTGTTTTTTCTTTAGGTAAACCTCTTTGTGATTCTTTCTCATCAACATGCGGTTTAACAAAAGGACAAGCAAAAATAAAATGACCACTTTTTCCACTGTAATAACATAGTTTATGCAACCTCCTAAAGTTCCTACTACCAGAACGGAAAGATACCTGACCCAGCTGCATGGGTTCCTCCCCTACCCCAGAGTTACATGTCATATTACCCTGGGGAGCAGGTGAGACGAAACCACTCACCGAAGGGATCCCTCGCGCAGAGGGAACCTTACACCTCTCTCTAATACGTCTATCTAACCGTTCTGCCAAAGACATAGCATTCTCCAATGTATCCGTGTACTCATGAAAAGCTAGGGCATCTTTCAACCTCTCAGATAACCCCTGACAAAACTGACTACGTAACGCGGGGTCATTCCACTCTGACTCGGTAGCCCATCTCCTAAACTCAACGCAGTAAGCCTCCGCAGTATGTTCACCTTGTAATAAATTACGCAGTTTAGATTCCGCCATCGAGACCCGATCTGGGTCATCATAAATTAATCCCAAGGCTTTAAAAAATTCTTCCACCGACCGGAGGGCCAGAGAACCGGACGGCAGAGAAAAGGCCCAGGATTGCGCGTCCCCTTTAAGCAGAGAAATGATTATCCCTACCCTCTGACTCTCATCACCAGACGAAGATGGACGCAGCCGAAAATACAACTTGCATGACTCTTTAAAGCGGATAAAGTCATCCACACCCCCTGCAAATCTATCAGGGAGAGCGACCTTAGGCTCCCCATAAATTTAACTTCCTCTTATTGCACCTGATGCCAAAGCATTCTGACACCGTGTGACCGAATTACGCAGATCCGCAACCTCTAGAGATAATCCCTGCATGCAATCAACTAGCGCATCAATTGACTCCATCTCAAAACAGCTGAGAAATGGCAGTCAAAGTATTAGCGGGTTATAATGTCACGGGGGACAGGATACCAGATAAACAGAAAATAAACAAACAAGTGTCTAGGCGAGAAGCTGGGGATCAAGGTCACCTCCTGACAAATCCCTACCAGCTCTCCTTATACTTCTATGCCTACGTTCAGACCCTGAAGGTGGGAATAACGTGTCCTCGTGCCTGGGCTGAAAATTCCCTAAAATCCCTAAGATGGTGAAAGGGGGATAGAGGCAGCCTGTTCCCTCAGAACCTGGAGGGGGCAGGCGTCTCTCTAACAGCCTAGACAGCCAACCACAAGAAAACAAAAAACAACGTATCTTTTCTGAGCAGGAACAGCAAATCCTTCCTTCCTTTCTTTCATAGAGCCAGACAGAAGCTATAACCCGCACAGGACACTGGGAGTGGGTGTAATTTAAACTCAAACCAACGACCCCACCCAGTGCACCTGAAGGGAGGCGGATATAGCTCAACTCCAAAACAAAAACAAAAGGCTACACACGTGCTGCTAACCTGGCAGATCTCCGCACATAGCCTGAGCAGGGCATGACAATACTGCTGTCATATTCAGTCATTAAACAAACACCCGTTCGGGCAAAAAAAGTTTATTTGGCAGCATTTGCTGCATATGTCATTGTGAGATACACCCTTTATATATTTATATTCAGATATTTGAAATTCCGCCATTTGGTGCACATACTAAATGATAAAACACTGGGTAACACTGACATGGAAAAGGATCTAGGAATTTTTATAAACAGCAAACTAAGCTGCAAAAACCAGTGTCAGGCAGCTGCTGCCAAGGCCAATAAGATAATGGGTTGCATCAGAAGGGGCATAGATGGCGGTGATGAGAACATAGTCCTACCACTTTACAAATCACTAGTCAGACCACACATGGAGGACTGTGTACAGTTCTGGGCTCCTGTGAACAAGGCAGACATAGCAGAGCTGGAGAGGGTCCAGAGGAGGGCAACTAAAGTAATAACTGGAATGGGGCAACTACAGGACCCTGAAAGATTATCAAAATTAGGGTTATTCACTTTAGAAAAAAGACAACTGAGGGGAGATCTAATCACTATGTATAAATATATCAGGGGTCAGTACAGAGATCACTCCCATCATCTATTTATCCCCAGGACTGTGACGAGGGGACATCCTCTGCGTCTGGAGGAAAGAAGGTTTGTACACAAACATAAAAGAGGATTCTTTACTGTAAGAGCAGTGAGACTATGGACTCTATACTGTAAGAGCAGTGAGACTATGGACTCTTTACTGTAAGAGCAGTGAGACTATGGACTCTTTACTGTAAGAGCAGTGAGACTATGGACTCTTTACTGTAAGAACAGTGAGACTATGGACTCTTTACTGTAAGAGCAGTGAGACTATGGACTCTATACTGTAAGAGCAATGAGACTATGGACTCTATACTGTAAGAGCAGTGAGACTATGGACTCTTTACGGTAAGAGCAGTGAGACTATGGGCTCTTTACTGTAAGAGCAGTGAGACTATGGACTCTATACTGTAAGAGCAGTGAGACTATGGACTCTTTACTGTAAGAGCAGTGAGACTATGGACTCTTTACTGTAAGAGCTGAGAGACTATGGGCTCTTTACTGTAAGAGCAGTGAGACTATGGACTCTTTACTGTAAGAGCAGTGAGACTATGGACTCTTTACTGTAAGAGCAGTGAGACTATGGACTCTATACTGTAAGAGCAGTGAGACTATGGACTATACTGTAAGAGCAGTGAGACTATGGACTCTTTACTGTAAGAGCAGTGAGACTATGGACTCTTTACTGTAAGAGCAGTGAGACTATGGACTCTTTACGGTAAGAGCAGTGAGACTATGGACTCTTTACTGTAAGAGCAGTGAGACTATGGACTCTTTACTGTAAGAGCAGTGAGACTATGGGCTCTTTACTGTAAGAGCAGTGAGACTATGGACTCTTTACTGTAAGAGCAGTGAGACTATGGACTCTTTACTGTAAGAGCAGTGAGACTATGGACTCTATACTGTAAGAGCAGTGAGACTATGGACTATACTGTAAGAGCAGTGAGACTATGGACTCTTTACTGTAAGAGCAGTGAGACTATGGACTCTTTACTGTAAGAGCAGTGAGACTATGGACTCTTTACGGTAAGAGCAGTGAGACTATGGACTCTTTACTGTAAGAGCAGTGAGACTATGGACTCTATACTGTAAGAGCAGTGAGACTATGGGCTCTATACTGTAAGAGCAGTGAGACTATGGACTCTTTACTGTAAGAGCAGTGAGACTATGGACTCTTTACTGTAAGAGCAGTGAGACTATGGGCTCTATACTGTAAGAGCAGTGAGACTATGGACTCTTTACTGTAAGAGCAGTGAGACTATGGACTCTATACTGTAAGAGCAGTGAGACTATCGACTCTTTACTGTAAGAGCAGTGAGACTATGGACTCTTTACAGTAAGAGCAGTGAGACTATGGACTCTTTACGGTAAGAGCAGTGAGACTATGGATTCTTTACTGTAAGAGCAGTGAGACTATGGACTCTTTACTGTAAGAGCAGTGAGACTATGGACTCTTTACTGTAAGAGCAGTGAGACTATGGACTCTTTACTGTAAGAGCAGTGAGACTATGGACTCTTTACTGTAAGAGCAGTGAGACTATGGACTCTATACTGTAAGAGCAGTGAGACTATGGACTCTTTACTGTAAGAGCAGTGAGACTATGGACTCTATACTGTAAGAGCAGTGAGACTATGGACTCTTTACTGTAAGAGCAGTGAGACTATGGACTCTTTACTGTAAGAGCAGTGAGACTATGGACTCTTTACTGTAAGAGCAGTGAGACTATGGACTCTTTACTGTAAGAGCAGTGAGACTATGGACTCTATACTGTAAGAGCAGTGAGACTATCGACTCTTTACTGTAAGAGCAGTGAGACTATGGACTCTTTACAGTAAGAGCAGTGAGACTATGGACTCTTTACGGTAAGAGCAGTGAGACTATGGATTCTTTACTGTAAGAGCAGTGAGACTATGGACTCTTTACTGTAAGAGCAGTGAGACTATGGACTCTTTACTGTAAGAGCAGTGAGACTATGGACTCTTTACGGTAAGAGCAGTGAGACTATGGACTCTATACTGTAAGATCAGTGAGACTATGGACTCTTTACTGTAAGAGCAGTGAGACTATGGACTCTATACTGTAAGAGCAGTGAGACTATCGACTCTTTACTGTAAGAGCAGTGAGACTATGGACTCTTTACTGTAAGAGCAGTGAGACTATGGACTCTTTACTGTAAGAGCAGTGAGACTATGGACTCTTTACTGTAAGAGCAGTGAGACTATCGACTCTTTACTGTAAGAGCAGTGAGACTATCGACTCTTTACTGTAAGAGCAGTGAGACTATGGACTCTTTACTGTAAGAGCAGTGAGACTATGGACTCTTTACTGTAAGAGCAGTGAGACTATGGACTCTATACTGTAAGAGCAGTGAGACTATCGACTCTTTACTGTAAGAGCAGTGAGACTATGGACTCTTTACTGTAAGAGCAGTGAGACTATGGACTCTTTACTGTAAGAGCAGTGAGACTATGGACTCTATACTGTAAGAGCAGTGAGACTATCGACTCTTTACTGTAAGAGCAGTGAGACTATGGACTCTTTACAGTAAGAGCAGTGAGACTATGGACTCTTTACGGTAAGAGCAGTGAGACTATGGATTCTTTACTGTAAGAGCAGTGAGACTATGGACTCTTTACTGTAAGAGCAGTGAGACTATGGACTCTATACTGTAAGAGCAGTGAGACTATGGACTCTATACTGTAAGAGCAGTGAGATTATGGACTCTTTACTGTAAGAGCAGTGAGACTATGGACTCTTTACTGTAAGAGCAGTGAGACTATGGACTCTTTACTGTAAGAGCAGTGAGACTATGGACTCTATACTGTAAGAGCAGTGAGACTATGGACTCTATACTGTAAGAGCAGTGAGACTATGGACTCTTTACTGTAAGAGCAGTGAGACTATGGACTCTTTACAGTAAGAGCAGTGAGACTATGGACTCTTTACTGTAAGAGCAGTGAGACTATGGACTCTTTACGGTAAGAGCAGTGAGACTATGGACTCTGTACTGTAAGAGCAGTGAGACTATGGATTCTTTACGGTAAGAGCAGTGAGACTATGGACTCTTTACTGTAAGAGCAGTGAGACTATGGACTCTTTACTGTAAGAGCAGTGAGACTATGGACTCTTTACTGTAAGAGCAGTGAGACTATGGACTCTTTACTGTAAGAGCAGTGAGACTATGGACTCTTTACTGTAAGAGCAGTGAGACTATGGACTCTTTACTGTAAGAGCAGTGAGACTATGGGTTCTTTACGGTAAGAGCAGTGAGACTATGGAACTCTCTGCCTGAGGAGGTGGTGATGGTGAGTACTATAAAGGAATTCAGGAGGGGCCTGGATGTATTTCTGGAGTGTAATAATATTACAGGCTATAGCTACTAGAGAGGGGTCGTTGATCCAGGGAGTTATTCTGATTGCATGATTGGAGTCGGGAAGGAATTTTTTATTCCCCTAAAGTGGGGAAAATTGGCTTCTACCTCACAGGGTTTTTTTTTTTTTTTTGCCTTCCTCTGGATCAACTTGCAGGATAACAGGCCGAACTGGATGGACAAATGTCTTTTTTCGGCCTTATGTACTATGTTACTATGTTATATATTTAATTGAGGCCTAGTTTTGGTCAGGCCGTGTGAGATTCACCCTGTACATAATGTCGTTCTATTCTACTATTAATTAAACACCCATTTAGGGAAAGATCCTAAATTCGAAAAATATGAGGAGAGCGTCACATAAGGGACGTGGCCCCGGTCGTGGTGCTGCTGGTGGAGCTCCTGTTGCAGGGAGAGGACGTGGTCGATCTGTGCCACGCACAAGTGAAACCCCTTCCTCAGGTGCGAGTAGGCGACAGAACCTGCAGCGGTATTTGGTCGGGCCTAATGCTGCTCTACGAATGGTGAGGCCTGAACAAGTACAGGAGATAGTAGATTGGGTGGCTGACAGTGGCTCCAGTTCCTTCACATTGTCTCCCACCCAGTCTCCTGCTGAAGGACCACAGTTGGCACCTGCAGCCGATGTCCATCAGTCTTTCACCTCGCCCCCTTGCAAATCAGCCAAGCACTCTGAGCCCCAAGTCATGCAGCAGTCTCTTCTGCTTTTTGATGACTCTGCTAGCAGGGTTTCCCAGGGCCGTCCACCTAGCCCTGCCCCAGAAGTGGAAGAGATTGAGTGCACCGATGGCCAACCACTTATCTTTCAGGATGAGTACATGGGAGGACCATCGCAGCACGTCTCGGATGATGACCAAACACAGGTGCCAACTGCTGGGGCTTTCTGCAGTGTGCAGACCGACAAGGAGGGCAGGGGTGAAGACTGGGTGGAAGATGATGTGGAGGACGATGAGGTCCTCGACCCACATGGAATCAAGGTCATGCGAGTGACCTATGTAGTTCGGAGGAAGAGGCGGTGGTCGCACAGAGCCACCAGCCAAGCAGAAGAGGGAGCAGGGTGCAAAAGCGGAGCGGCCGTCCTCTAGACAGTACGCCTGCTACTGCCCACCGCAGCAAGGGACCGAGCACACCAAAGCCAGCTCCAAGGAGTTCCCTGACGTGGCAGTTCTTCAGAGAATGTGCTGACGAGAAGACACCAGTGGTTTGCACGCTGTGCAATCAGAGCCTGAAGCGAGGCATAAACGTTCTCAACCTGATCACAACCTGCATGACCAGGCATCTAAGTGCAAAGCACGAGCTGCAGTGGAGAAGACACCTCAAAAACCAAGAAAGGTCTCTGACTCCTCCTGCTTCCTGTTCTGCTGCAGTCTCGGCCTCTTCATCCACCTCTGGAGCTACAGTGCCACCTGCCACCCCGCAGAGGATCTGCAGGCAACACCACCACCTGGGTCACCAAGCATCTCCTAATGTCCCACGGAAGCGTTCAGCTCTCCATATCCCAAACGCTGGAGAGGAAGAGGAAGTACCCCCCTACCCACCCGCCATCCCTGGCCCTGAATGCCAGGCCTGGTGGTGTGCGATAATGGGCGAAATCTCGTTGCAGCTCTGGGACTAGCCGGTTTGACGCACATCCCTTGCCTGGCGCATGTGCTGAACTTGGTGGTGCAGAAGTTCATTCACAACTACCCTGACATGTCAGAGCTGCTGCATAAAGTGCGGGCCGTCTGTGCGCGCTTCCGGCGTTCTCACCCTGCTGCTGCTCGCCTGTCTGCGCTACAGCGTAACTTCGGCCTTCCCGCTCACCGCCTCATATGCGACGTGCCCACCAGGTGGAACTCCACTGGGCACATGCTGGACAGACTGTGCGAGCAGCAGCAGGCCATAGTGGAGTTTCAGCTGCAGCACGCACGGGTGAGTCGCTCTGCGGAACAGCAACACTTCACCACCAATGACTGGGCCTCCCTGCGAGACCTGTGTGCCCTGTTGCGCTGTTTCGAGTACTCCACCAACAAGGCCAGTGCCGATAACGCCGTTCTCAGCGTTACTATCCCACTTCTATGTCTCCTTGAAAAAACGCTCCTGGCGATGATGGAAGAGGATGTGGTACAGGAGGAGGAAGAGGAAGAGGGATCATTTCATAGGGTTTCCAGCCAGTCATTCCCAAGTGCCTCCGAGGGTGGGTTCCTGCACCCACAAACCCAAGGTACACAATTGTCCAGCCAGGGCACAGTTCTGGAGGATGACGAGGTGGAGGATGAGGAGATGGAGGAGGAGGAACCGTGTTCACAGCAGGGTGGCACCTGTAATATAATATGGAGGCTATAATGTAAAGTGGATGCTGTAATATAATATGAAGGCTATAAAATAATATGAAGGCTATAATGTAATGTGGAGGCGGTAATATAAAATGGAGGCTATAATGTAATGTGGAGGCGGTAATATAAAATGGAGGCTATAATGTAATGTGGAGGCTGTAATATAATGTGGAGCCTGGCAATAAGGAGGCTGTAATATAATGTGGAAGCTATAAAATAATATGAAGGCTATAATGTAATATGGAGGCTATAATATAATATGGAGGCTATAATGTAAAGTGGAGGCTGTAATATAATGTGGAGGCTATAAAATAATATGAAGGCTATAATGTAATATGGAGGCTATAATATAATATGGAGGCTATAATGTAATGTGGAGGCTGTAATATAATATGGAGGCTATAATGTAATGTGGAGGCTTTAATGTAATGTGGAGGATGTAATATAATGTGCAGCCTGGTAATATGGAGGCTGTAATATAATGTGGAAGCAGTAATATAATATGGAGGCTGTAATATAACGTGTAGGCTGTAATAAAATATGGAGGCTATAATGTAATGTGGAGACTATAATATAACATGGAGGCTATAATGTAATGTGGAGGCTGTAATATAATTTGGAGGCTGTAATGTAATGTGAAGGCTGTAATATAATATGGAGGCTATAATGTAATGTGGAGCCTGGTAATATGGAGGCTGTAATATCTTGTGGAGGCTGTAATATCATGTGGAGCCTGATAATATGGAGGCTGTAATATGTTGTGGAGGCTGTAATAATTTGGAGGCTGGTAATGTGAAGGCTTTAATATATTGTGGGGCCTGGTAATATGGAGTCTGTAATATTATGTGGAGGCTGTAATATAATATAGAGGCTGTAATGTAATATGAAGGCTGTAATATAATATTGAGGCTGTAATTATAATGTGGAGGCTGTAATGTAATGTGAAGGCTGTTATATAATGTGGACGCTTGTAATGTAATGTGGAGGTTGTAATATAATGTGGAGGCCGGTAATATGGAGGCTGTTATATAATATAACAATATAACAAAACAATAACAAGGACAGGTGCACTCTGCAGTCTCACTAGACCCTCAAACTGATTTTAAAATTGAGAACATGTCTAAGCCCGGACACCACGACAAGGTTTCTCAAGTAGCCCGGGACCTAACACTCTCCTACCTGAGCCGTATGGGCAATACCAGGAGCCAGTGGGCAAATTACAGGAGCATAAGGCCGACTCACAAACAGCTCACCAGTTACCTCCAGCATGTAGCCATGCTTCCAATGGGAGGATGTCTATTGTGGTACTTGTGGTTCGCCGCGGGCATCCTCCATTGTATGCATTTTGCTGGGGATTGCCATTAGCAACGGGCCACAAGTGTAGGATTTGCTCCCCTATATATATGCACAACTGCATGTGGGTTCGAGCAGCTCCTGCTAATGCCAACCTGTCTTCTTAGTCTGTTATATAATGTGGAGTCTGTAAGGTGAATGCTGTAATATCATGTGGAGGCTGTAATGTAATGTGGAGAATGTAAATAAGGAGGCTGTAATATAATGTTGAGGTTAATAATATAATATAGAGGCGTTAATATAATGCAGAGGATATAATGTAATTTACAGGCTGGTAACATGGAGGTTGTCAATTATTGTGGAGGCTGTGATGTAATGTGGAGGCTGAAAATATGGAGGCTGTAACATAATGTTTAAGCTGTGATGTGATGTAGAGGCCGGTAATACAGAGCCTGTAATATAATGTGGAGGCCAGTAATGTAATATAATATGGAGACTGTAATGTAGAGGCCGGTAATATGGAAGCTGTAATATAATGTGTAGGCCAGTAATGAAATATAGAGGCTGTAATGTAATGTGGAAGCTGGTAGTATGGAGGCTGTAATGTAATGTAGAGGCTAGTTATATGGAGGCTGTGATATAATCTGGAGGCTGAATATATAAAGGCTGTAACATAATGTTTAGTCTGTGCTGTAATGTAGAGGACGGTTATATGGAGTCTGCAATATAATGTGGAGGCTGTAATGTAATGTGGAGGCTGTAATATAATTTGGAGGCTGTAATGTAATGCAGAGGCTGGTAATATTAAGGCTGTGATGTAACGTGGAGGCTGGTAGTATGGAGGCTGTAATATAATGTAATGTGGAGGCTGGTAGTATGGAGGCTGTGATGTAATGTTTAGGCTGTGATGTAATGTAGAGGCCGGTAATATGGAGTCTGTAATATAATGTGGAGGCCGGTAATTTAACATGGAGACTGGTAATATTTAGGCTGTAAAATAATGTGGAGGCTATAATATGTTGTTGAGGTTGATAATATAATATGGAGGCTGTAATATAATTTGAGGGCTGTAATGTAATGCAGAGGCTAGTAATATGAAGGCTGTAATATACTGTAGAGGCTGTGATGTAATGTGGAGGCTGTTTGTATGGAGGCTGTAATGTAATGTTTAGGATGTGATTTAATGTAGAGGACGGTAATATGGAGTCTGTAATATAATGTGGAGGCTGGTAATGTAACATGGAGACTGTAATGTAATGTGGAGTCTATAATGTAATGTAGAGGCTGTAATATGTTGTTGAGGTTGATAATATAATATGGAGGCTGTGATGTAATGTGGAGGCCATTAATATGGAGGCTGTAATATAATGTTGAGGATGATAATATAGAGGCTGTGATGTAATGTGGAGACTATAATGTAATGTGGAGGCTTTAAATATGGAGGCTGTAATATAATGTGGAGGTTGATAATATAATATGGAGGCTGGAATATAATGTGGAAGCTGTAATATTATATGAAAGCTGTAATGTAATGTGGAGGCTGTAATGTAATGTAGAGGCTGGTAGTATGGAGGCTGTAATGTAATGTAGAGGCTGGTAATATGGAGGCTGTAATATAATGTGGAGGAAGATAATGTAATATGGAGGCTGTAATGTAAGGTGGAGGCTATAATGTAATGCAGAGGCTATAATGTAATGCAGAGGCTGGTAGTATGGAGGCTGTAATATAAGGTGGAGGCTATAATGTAATGCGGAGGCTGTAATAGAATGTGGAGGCTGGTAATATGGAGGCTGTAATATGATTTGGAGGAAGATAATGTAATATGGAGGCTGTAATAGAAACATAGATGAAATATGGAGACTGTAATATAAGGTGGAGGCTATAATGTAATGCAGAGGCTGTAATAGAATGTGGAGGCTGTAATGTAATGTAGAGACTGGTAATATGGAGGCTTTAATATAATGTGGAGGAAGATAATGTAATATGGAGGCTGTAATAGAAACATAGATGTAATATGGATTCTGTAATATAAGGTGGAGGCTATAATGTAATGCAGAGGCTGTAATAGAATGTGGAGGCTGGTAGTATGGAGGCTGTAATGTAATGTGGAGGAAGATAATGTAATATGGAGGCTGTAATAGAAACATAGATGTAATATGGAGGCTGTAATATAAGGTGGAGGCTGTAATGTAATGCAGAGGCTGTAATAGAATGTGGAGGCTGGTAGTATGGAGGCTGTAATATAATGTGGAGGTTGATAATATAATATAGAGACTTTATTTTAATGCGAAGGATATGATGTAATTTACAGGCTGGTAACATGGAGGCTGGAAAATGAAAACCACCAGCACTTCTGAGCTCAGCCAATCAGAGGTGGAGGGCGGGGCCTGGAGTTCAGGAACAGCCCCGCCCCCAGTTCTCTTTCAGGTCCGCCCATGCTCCATATAAAGGAGGGCTCTGGGCTGAGCAGTCACTGCTCTCTGCTCCTCACACCTAGAAGATGTCTGGTCGCGGTAAAGGAGGGAAAGGGCTCGGGAAAGGCGGCGCCAAGCGGCACAGGAAGGTGCTCCGTGATAACATCCAGGGCATCACCAAGCCTGCCATCCGCCGCCTAGCTCGCAGGGGAGGCGTCAAGCGCATCTCCGGCCTCATCTATGAGGAGACTCGCGGGGTGCTGAAAGTCTTCCTGGAGAACGTCATCCGGGACGCCGTCACCTACACCGAGCACGCCAAGAGGAAGACCGTCACCGCCATGGACGTGGTCTACGCGCTCAAGCGCCAGGGCCGCACTCTCTACGGCTTCGGGGGTTAATGCTGCCGCCGCCTCCTCCGTCCTCACAGCACAAAGGCTCTTCTCAGAGCCGCCCACATCTTCCCGGGGAGGAGGAGCTACAATTCCACTGAGGGGTTAACACCGCCCGCCCATCAGGAGATCAGCGGCGCCCTGTGCTCAGTACAGCCGGGGGTCTACAATACAGAAACCCCCCAATAATCTGTAAATCCCGAGCCCCGGGTGTTCTCCACCGCAGCTACGAGACGAGCTGTGCTCGGAGACTGAGGGGTTAATCCGTCCAGCCAATGAGCGGCGCTGGTAATGGTCACATGACCGGCTCCTCCTATATAGGCGGGAAATTCAAACGAGCGACGAGATCCTGAGCTCTCCCAGCCAATAGCAGAGCTCTGGACCCCGCAGCCGTTATGTGCCCGTAGGAGCCTCGTCCTCCTGTCCTGCACTGAGCGGCCGCACAGCCTCTCTCCAGGGAGCGCCACACTGAGGAGGATGATGGGAGTAGTGATCGGGCATGGAGGAGGAGGATGAGGGGAGCTTGTATTGTAACTTCCCATAGCGTTACCGCATCTCATCTAGCTGACAGGGAGGAAAACCGCAGCCACTGTGAGAACAACGGGGAGACCCGGGAGCAGCTCCGCTGGAGACAGGGTGGGGGCTCTGAGAAGAGCCTTTGGGTCCGGAGAGCGGGGGCGGCGCTCACTTGGCGCTGGTGTACTTGGTGACGGCCTTGGTGCCCTCGGAGACGGCGTGCTTGGCCAGCTCTCCGGGCAGCAGCAGGCGCACGGCGGTCTGGATCTCCCGGGAGGTGATGGTGGAGCGCTTGTTGTAGTGAGCCAGGCGGGAGGCTTCCCCTGCGATGCGCTCGAAGATGTCGTTGACGAAGGAGTTCATGATGCCCATGGCCTTGGAGGAGATGCCGGTGTCGGGGTGGACCTGCTTCAGCACCTTGTAGACGTAGATGGCATAGCTCTCCTTCCTGCTCTTCCTCCGCTTCTTGCCGTCCTTCTTCTGGACCTTGGTGACGGCTTTCTTGGAGCCCTTCTTGGGCGCTGGGGCGGACTTGGCTGGATCGGGCATTCTGACTGAGGACAAAATCTCGTCTGTTCTCCTCCTGCCACCGCGGCGGTATTTATACACGGGCCATGCAAATGAGCTGCTGCTGACTGCGCGCCGATCTACTGGAGGAGGGGGTCACGTGGTGTCTCCACTGCTCCCAATTGGCAGCCTCACATCCATCCAGCTGAGCCGGGGGCGGAGCAAATAGAGGGGCGGGGCTCACATACATCCATTCAGCAGAGCCAGGGCGGAGCAACAGGAGAGGCGTGGCTCATATACATCCATTCAGCAGAGCCGGGGGACGGAGCAGCAAGAAGGGAGGGGCTCACATCCATCCATCCAGCAGAGCCGGGGGACGGAGCAAATAGAGGGGCGGGGCTCACATACATACATTCATCAGCAGAGCCGGGGGCGGAGCAACAGGAGAGGCGTGGCTCACATCCATCTATTCAGCAGAGCCGGGGGCGGAGCAGCAAGAAGGGAGGGGCTCACATACATTCATAGAGCTGAGTCGGAGGGCGGAGCAGGAGGAGGGGTTGGGCTCATAGCCATTCAATCTGCTAAACCGGGGGGCGGAGCAGAACTCACATCCATCCATTCAGATGAGCCGGGGGCGGGGCTAGCAGCTCTCTTCCGTCTATCAGGGCCTCGCTGCTCTGCTGATAACCGCCCCGCCCCTCACTGCGCCCCGCCCCCTGCTGGTAGTGATGCCGCCGCTGAGTGTACTGTGCGGGCAGGGGGGTCGTGCGCTCTATCCCTGGACACCAGCGCAGCGATGGAGCCGCTCTTCTCCGCACAGTGAATACGGGACTGTTCTCCCCTTCTCCGGTGGGGAGCGGGAGAAGGCGGCCACTGACGGGTTAATACTGAGCAGGCTATGGGGGCGGGGCTATAGAACTAGTACCTTGACTTTAGAAATTCCCGCACAATTACCGTCCGGTTAGAATTCAGCGGCCGTGGAGAAGCTCCGCCCCCAGCTCATCTGAATGGATGAAGCTCCTGCTGCTCCGCCCACCGGCTTAGCTGAATAGATGGTTGTGAGCCCCGCCCCTCCTGTCTCCGCCCCCCGCTCTTCTCAGAGCCCCCACCTTCTCTAGGACGGAGCTGCCGCATTGTGTGAATACATGGAAGCCTCATGTCCGAGGCGGATTATTCCCTCATTATAGACCAGATCGGGAGGATGAGGGGAGTAGTGATCGTATACTCGGGAGGATGGGGGAGTAGTGATCAGACAGTGAGGATGATGGGGGAGTAGTGATCAGACAGTGAGGAGGATGGGGGGAGTAGTGATCAGACAGTGAGGATGGGGGAGTAATGATCGGCCAGAGAGAAGTTGGGCAATGAGGAGAATGAGTGAAGTAGTTATATGGTACTGAGGATGATGAGGGGAGTAGTGGTCAGCCAGTGAGGAGGATGAGGGCAGTAGTGATCTGCTAATGGATGGATGTGAGCCCCGCCGTGCGCTCTATCCCCGGACACCAGCGCAGAGCTGGAGAAGGGGGCGGAGCTATAGAAGAAGTGCTTTACAGTGATTGGCTGATCTCTGGCTTTTGAAATTCCCGCTCAATTACAGTCCGGTCAGAATCCAGCGGCCGTGGAGGAGCAGTCCATTACACACAGGGGCACTTACCGCTCCTGACCTGCTGCCAGTACGGGCAGACATTGCTGCTGTAGAGGGTTCGTCCCCTGTGTGTAATGGACTGCTCCTCCACGGCCGCTGGATTCTGACCGGACTGTAATTGAGCGGGAATTTCAAAAGCCAGAGATCAGCCAATCACTGTAACGTACTAGTTCTGTAGCTCCGCCCCATAGCCTGCTCAGTATTAACCCGTCAGTGGCCGCCTTCTCCCGCCCCCCACCGGAGAAGGGGAGAACAGTCCTGTATTCACTGTGCGGAGAAGAGCGGCTCCATCGCTGCGCTGGTGGGCGGGGCGCAGAGAGGAGCGGGAGGGGCTTATTACCCGGAGACACGCCCATCAGCTGGGACTGCCGGATAGGATGGGCTCCGCCTCTTGTGAACGATGATTGGTAACGGAAGTTTTGGCGGGCACATCATTGTACGAATAAACCAATAGTGATGTAGGGGTGTGGTTTACATGAGCCAATGAGGACGAGGCCGGGAGTATAAATAATCTGCACGGTCCTTTCCTCACCTCACTCTCTTGCTGTGTACAACCGCCTCCATCCTCCCTGCCCACCGCCATCTCCACTCAGCGCTGCTGGGGGCGGGGCTATAGGACAAGTGCTTTACAGTGATTGGCTGATCTCCTGGCTTTTGAAATTCCCGCTCAATTACAGTCCGGGTAGAATTCAGCGGCCAAACCCTCTACAGCAGCAATGTCTGCCCGGACTCGCAGCAGGTCAGGAGCGGTGATGTCCGATTCATGTCGGAGGAGGAGGGGAGGCCAGCAGCCAATCAGAGCGGAGGCGCACACGGTCCAGGGAGTCGTGCACTGAGGCTAAGAATCCAATGATCCGACTCCTTCTATTCTCTGAGTCACTAGAACAATACACGGAGTCTCTGACCGGCTGCAGCAGTATAAAGCCCCCGCAGTGCTGTCCATAGAATAGAGCGCCCCCCACTCAGTATAATGCCCAGATCAGGGCCCTCAGTCCGGTCACCACTGATCGAACACTTATTACCTATCCGGCTACCTTGTCAGCAACTGAAGCCAAAGATTCTATTCCTGTAAAAGATCCAAACTCCCCATCTCTAGTCAGGAGCGGTAAGTGGCCCTGTGTGACGCCTCCTCCACAGCGGAGATCAGCGGCATCGCCAGCTCAGTCGTGCAGACCATGTGGGTGGCTCTTAGAAGAGCCTTTGGTTCCGGGGGGCACAGCAGCAGCAGCAGAGCCGGGCTCACTTGCTCTTGGCCGACTTGGTGCTCTCGGTCTTCTTGGGCAGCAGCACGGCCTGGATGTTGGGCAGGACGCCTCCCTGGGCGATGGTGACGCCGCCCAGCAGCTTGTTGAGCTCCTCGTCGTTGCGCACGGCCAGCTGCAGGTGGCGGGGGATGATGCGGGTCTTCTTGTTGTCGCGGGCGGCATTGCCGGCCAGCTCCAGGATCTCGGCGGTGAGATACTCGAGCACAGCGGCCAAGTAGACGGGAGCGCCGGCGCCCACCCTCTGGGCGTAGTTGCCCTTGCGGAGGAGCCTGTGCACTCGGCCGACCGGGAACTGGAGCCCTGCCCGGGAGGAGCGGGTCTTGGCCTTAGCCCGGACTTTGCCTCCTTGTTTGCCGCGTCCAGACATCGTCCTCTTCTCTGTACAGATGAGACTGACAGCCCCGCTCCGCCCGTCACTTCTTATACCGGATGGCGCAGGGAGAACTCCTCTGTGATTGGCCGAATCCAAATCCGGTTTTCAGCGCCAAATCCTGCAGCCAATGAGGGAGCAGATAAACTGGAAAGGCATGTGAGGACACGCCCACATAGCGCCGGTGTATCCCCGAGTGCCCGGCTCTGTGGGTCCATCCAGCCGCTCGTCCTTCACTACCTCCTCCTCCTCAAGTGTCCAATCACTACTCCACTCATTCTCAGTGCCGATCCCTACTCCCCCCCCATCCTTCTCACTGGCCAATCACTCCTCCCCCCATCCTCCTCAAGTGTCCAATCACTACTGCCCTCATCCTCCTCAGTGTCCCATCACTACTCCACTCATTCTCAGTGCCGATCCCTATTCCCCCCCCATCCTTCTCACTGGCCAATCACTCCTCCCCCCATCCTCCTCAAGTGTCCAATCACTACTGCCCTCATCCTCCTCAGTGTCCCATCACTACTCCACTCATTCTCAGTGCCGATCCCTACTCCCCCCCCATCCTTCTCACTGGCCAATCACTCCTCCCCTCATCCTCCCGAGTACACGATCACTACTCCCCTCATCCTCCCGATCAGTGGTCTATAATGAGGGAATAATCCGCCTCGGACATGAGGCTTCCATGTATTAACACAATGCGGCAGCTCCGTCCTAGAGAAGGGGGGGGCTCTGAGAAGAGCGGGGCGGAGCAGCAGGAGAGAGCAGGAGGGGCGGGGCTCACATCCATCTAATCAGCCGAGCCGGGGGCGGAGCAGCAGGAGGGGCGTGGCTCACAGCCATTCATTCAGCTGAGCCGGTGGGCGGGGCTCATATCCATCTATGGGGCGGGGCTCATATCCATCTATGGGGCGGGGTTCACATCCATCCATTCAGATGAGCCGGGGGCGGAGCTAGTCCACGCCACGGCGCTGAATTCTAACCGGACGGTAATTGAGCGGGAATTTCAAAAGCCATGGTGCTAGTTCTATAGCCACGCCCCCAGAGCCTGCTCAGTATTAACCCGTCAGTGGCCGCCTTCTCCCGCCCCCCACCGGAGAAGGGGAGAACAGTCCCGTATTCACTGTGCGGAGAAGAGCGGCTCCATCGCTGCGCTGGTGTCCAGGGATAGAGCGCACGACCCCCCTGCACGCACAGTACACTCAGCGGCGGCATCACTACCAGCAGGGGGCGGGGCGCAGTGAGGGGCGGTTATCAGCCGAGCAGCGAGGCCCTGATAGACGGAAGAGAGCGGCGCTTACAGGGTTAACCCGCCCCCTATTCCTGCCCGCAGAGGAGCCGGAGCCCCCGCCCGCTGTGAGCGGAGAACGAGGGCAGAAGGGCGGAGTGGAGCTCGTCTGAGGAGGAGGTGGCGGCTCTGAGAAGAGCCTTTGGGGGAGAGGTGCGGGCGGCGCCGGTTACTTCTTGGCCGCGCTCTTCTTGGGTTTCGCCACTTTCTTAGCCGGACTCTTGGCAGCCTTGGGTTTGGCCGCCTTCTTAGCCGGACTCTTGGCCAGCTTCTTGGGCTTGGGGGCAGCCTTCGGCTTCTTGGGGCTCTTGGCTGCTTTCTTGGCCGCGGCTGGTTTCTTAGCCTTTTTCGGGCTCTTGGCCGGAGCCTTCTTGGGCTTCTTCGGGGATTTAGCGGGTTTCTTGGCCGCAGTAGCTGCAGGTTTCTTGGCCGCCGCCGGCTTCTTCTTCTTGGCCGCCGCCTTGTCCTTGCTCTCCTGCTGCTTCTTGTTGAGCTTGAAGGAGCCGGAGGCGCCGCTGCCCTTCACCTGGGTGAGGGTCCCCTTGGTGACCAGAGCCCTGATGGCCACCTTGATGCGGCTATTGTTCTTCTCTACATCGCATCCTCCGGCAGCCAGAGCCTTCTTCAGGGCGGCCAGAGACACCCCGCTGCGCTCCTTGGAGGCGGACACGGCTGTGACCAGGAGCTCGGACACGCTGGGACCGGACGGCTTCTTGCTTTTCTTGGCGCCCCCTGCTGCCGCGGCGGATTTCCTCGGCTGCTTCTTGGACTTGGCGGCCGCTTCGGCGGGAGGAGGAGGAGCGGCGGCTGCTGGCGCGGTCTCTGCCATCGTGTGAGACGTGGGGAGAAAACACAAAGACTTCTCCTGGAGAAAACACTGAGGCCGGAGCCGGGGCCGCCTCTTATATGTGCAGCGCTGCGCAGTGATTGGCTGCCGAGCTCCGCCCTCCTGCGCGTCTATTGGCTGACACTGGACACAGGCCCCGCCTTCACCCCTCTCAGCCCGGCTGCAGCTCCGCTCTCCCCTTGTGCTTCCCTGCCCGGGAGAAGAGCCCTTTAGCGGCTAGAACCGGACAGGAGAGGCCGCCTTCTCCGCGCCTTCCTCCTCCCGGACATCCCCCCTCACCGTGTGTCGCCGTCTGTGGCGGAGGAGGCCGGAGCAGGCCCCGGGATCTCCGCCACAGTCCTCCCGCTCTGCCTGCCGTTCTGCACATCCGGCTGGATCCGGCCCGATGGCTCCGCTGCGGGGGCTCGTTCCCTCTCTTCCCGGCCCTCGTCCCCATCCCAGGGCTCTTTCCCACAAGGTGGGGCCGCAGGAAGCTGCTTGGACGCTGCGGGGAGGAGCTGGAGCCGCGGAGAGCCCGGGAGGGTAACACAGGCGGCGGCCTCCGCTCCCTGCCGGCTCCAGTGCTCCGTGTCCCCGCACATTCCCCGCCGCAGTGATGCCGCCTCATGTGTGTACAGGGCTCTCAGGGGGCAGAGATGCGTCTTGTGGTCAGGGCTCCGCAGATGACAGAGGACTTCTCTCCTGGGCTCCTGGCTGCAGCAGAGGGGGTGCCGGTACAATGGGGCAGAGTATGGCCCCGCCCCCCAGAAGTGTGGACCCCGCTTTACTGAAACATTCTGGTAGAGAAAACTGCCCCTATAATCCCCCTCATTGCACCTCCGTAATCTCAGTACAATACCGCAAAGTACAGTATATTATAGTATAGTATAGTACAGTATAGTACAGTATAGGACAGTATAGCACAGTATAGTATAGTGCAGTATATTATAGTATAGCATAGTATAGGACAGTATAGTATATAATAGTACAGTATAGTATAGTACAGTATATTATAGTATAGGACAGTATATTATAGTATAGGACAGTATATTATAGTATAGGACAGTATATTATAGTGCAGTATAGTACAGTATAGTATAGTACAGTATATTATAGTATAGCACAGTATATTATAGCATAGTACAGTATATAATAGTATAGTACAGTATATTATTGTACAGCACAGTACAGTATATTATAGTACAGCATAGTATATTATAGTATAGTACAGTATAGCACCGTATAGTATAATACAGTATAGTATAGTACAGCACAGTATAGTATATAATAGTACAGTTTAGTATAGTACAGTATATTATAGTAGAGTATAGTACAGCACAGTATATTATAGCATAGTACAGTATATTATTGTACAGCACAGTACAGTATATTATAGTACAGCATAGTATATTATAGTATAGTACAGTATAGTATAATACAGTATAGTATAGTACAGCACAGTATAGTATATAATAGTATAGTACAGTATATTATAGTACAGTATATTATAGTACAGTAGTATAGTGCAGTATAGTATAGTACAGTATAATATATTATAGTACAGCACAGTATAGTATATTATAGTATAGTGCAGTATATTATAGTACAGCATAGTATAGTACAGCACAGTATAATATATTATAGTATAGTATAGTATAGCATAGTATATTATAGTATAGTGCAGTATATCATAGTATAGTATAGCACAGTATAGTATATTATAGTATAACACAGTATAGTACAGTATATTATAGTACAGGATAGTATAGTATAGGACAGTATAGTATATAATAGTACAGTTTAGTATAGTACAGTATATTATAGTATAGTATAGTATAGGACAGTATAGTACAGCACAGTATAGTACAGTATATTATAGTACAGCACAGTATAGTACAGCACAGTATATTATAGTACAGTATAGTGCAGTATATTATAGTATAGTACAGCATAGTATAGTATAGCACAGTATAATATATTATAGTACAGTATAGCACAGTATAGTATATTATAGTATAGCAGAGTATAGTACAGCACAGTATAGTACAGTATATTATAGTACAGGACTGTATAGTATAGTACAGTATATTACAGTACAGTAGTATAGTACAGCACAGTATAGTGCAGTATATTATAGTATAGTATAGCACAGTATAATATATTATAGTACAGCACAGTATAGTATCGCACAGTATAGTATATTATAGTATAGTACAGCACAGTATAGTCTAGCACAGTATAGTACAGTATAGTGCAGTATATTATAGTACAGCATAGTATAGTACAGCACAGTATAATATATTATAGTATAGTACAGTATAGTATAGCACAGTATAGTATATTATAGTATAGTGCAGTATATCATAGTATAGTATAGCACAGTATAATATATTATAGTACAGTATAGTATAGTACAGCACAGTATAGTATAGCACAGTATAGTATATTATAGTATAACACAGTATAGTACAGTATATTATAGTACAGGATAGTATAGTATAGGACAGTATAGTATATAATAGTACAGTTTAGTATAGTACAGTATATTATAGTATAGGACAGTATAGTACAGCACAGTATAGTACAGTATATTATAGTATAGTACAGTATAGTGCAGTATATTATAGTACAGCATAGTATAGTACAGCACAGTATAATATATTATAGTATAGTAAAGTATAGTATAGCATAGTATATTATAGTATAGTGCAGTATATCATAGTATAGTATAGTACAGTATATTATAGTACAGGATAGTATAGTATAGGACAGTATAGTATATAATAGTACAGTTTAGTATAGTACAGTATATTATAGTATAGTATAGGACAGTATAGTACAGCACAGTATAGCACAGTATATTATAGTACAGCACAGTATAGTACAGCACAGTATAGTACAGCACAGTATATTATAGTACAGTATAGTGCAGTATATTATAGTATAGTACAGCATAGTATAGTATAGCACAGTATAATATATTATAGTACAGTATAGCACAGTATAGTATATTATAGTATAGCAGAGTATAGTACAGCACAGTATAGTACAGTATATTATAGTACAGGACTGTATAGTATAGTACAGTATATTACAGTACAGTAGTATAGTACAGCACAGTATAGTGCAGTATATTATAGTATAGTATAGCACAGTATAATATATTATAGTACAGCACAGTATAGTATCGCACAGTATAGTATATTATAGTATAGTACAGCACAGTATAGTCTAGCACAGTATAGTACAGTATAGTACAGTATATTATAGTACAGCATAGTATAGTACAGCACAGTATAATATATTATAGTATAGTACAGTATAGTATAGCACAGTATAGTATATTATAGTATAGTGCAGTATATCATAGTATAGTATAGCACAGTATAATATATTATAGTACAGTATAGTATAGTACATCACAGTATAGTATAGCACAGTATAGTATATTATAGTATAACACAGTATAGTACAGTATATTATAGTACAGGATAGTATAGTATAGGACAGTATAGTATATAATAGTACAGTTTAGTATATTACAGTATATTATAGTATAGGACAGTATAGTACAGCACAGTATAGTACAGTATATTATAGTACAGGATAGTATAGTACAGCACAGTATAGTACAGGACTGTATAGTACAGCACAGTATAGAATATTATAGTATAGTACAGTATATAGTACAGCACAGCATAGTATAGCACAGTATAGTACAGCACAGTATAGTACAGCACAGTATAGTACAGTATATTATAGTATAGTATAGCACAGTATAATATATTATAGTACAGTATAGCACAGTATAGTATATTATAGTATAGTACAGGACAGTATTGTATAGTACAGTATATTATAGTGCAGCATAGTATAGTACAGTATATTATAGTATAGTATAGCACAGTATAGTATATTATAGTACAGTATAGTATAGCACAGTATAGTATAGCACTGTATAATACAGCACAGTATAGTACAGCACAGTATAGTACAGTATAATATAGTATAGCACAGTATAGTATAGGACAGTATAGTATATAATAGTACAGTTTAGTGAAGTACAGTATATTATAGTATAGTATAGTATAGGACAGTATAGTACAGTGTAGTATAGCACAGTATAGTATAGCACAGTATAGTATAGTGCAGTATAGTATAGGACAGTATAGTATATAATAGTACAGTTTAGTATAGTACAGTATAGTACAGCACAGTATAGTACAGCACAGTATAGCACAGCACAGTATAGCACAGCACAGTATAGTACAGTATAGTATAGCACAGTATAGTATAGAACAGTATAGTATATAATAGTACAGTTTAGTAAAGTACAGTATATTATAGTATAGTACAGTATATTATAGTACAGTATAGGACAGTATAGTATAGTGCAGTATATTATAGTATAGCATAGTATAGGACAGTATAGTATATAATAGTACAGTATATTATAGTATAGTACAGATTATTATAGTACAGCACAGTATAGTATAGTACAGTATAGTACAGCACAGTATAATACAGCACGGTACAGTATGGTATAGTACAGTATAATATAGTATAGAACAGTATAGTATATAATAGTACAGTTTAGTATAGTACAGTATATTATAGTATAGTACAGATTATTATAGTACAGCACAGTATAGTACAGTATAATATAGTATAGTACAGCACAGTATAGTACAGTATAGTATAGCACAGTATAGTATAGGACAGTATAGTATATAATAGTACAGTTTAGTGAAGTACAGTATATTATAGTACAGTATATTATAGTACAGCACAGTATAGTACAGCACAGTATAGTATAGTGCAGTATATTATAGTACAGCACAGTATAGTACAGCACAGTATAGTATAGTGCAGTATATTATAGTATAGCATAGTATAGGACAGTATAGTATATAATAGTACAGTATAGTACAGTATATTATAGTATAGTACAGATTATTATAGTACAGTATAGCACAGTATAGTATAGTACAGTATAGTACAGCACAGTATAATACGGCACAGTATAGTACAGTATGGTATAGTACAGTATAATATAGTATAGCACAGTATAGTATAGAACAGTATAGTATATAATAGTACAGTTTAGTAAAGTACAGTATATTATAGTACAGTATAGTATAGTGCAGTATATTATAGCATAGGACAGTATAGTACAGTATAGCACAGTATAGGACAGTATAGCACAGTATAGTATAGTGCAGTATATTATAGTATAGCATAGTATAGGACAGTATAGTATATAATAGTTCAGTTTAGTAAAGTACAGTATATTATAGTACAGTATAGTACAGTATAGTATAGTGCAGTATATTATAGCATAGGACAGTATAGTACAGTATAGCACAGTATAGGACAGTATAGCACAGTATAGTATAGTGCAGTATATTATAGTATAGCATAGTATAGGACAGTATAGTATATAATAGTACAGTTTAGTAAAGTACAGTATAGTACAGTATAGTATAGTGCAGTATATTATAGCATAGGACAGTATAGTACAGTATAGCACAGTATAGGACAGTATAGCACAGTATAGTATAGTGCAGTATATTATAGTATAGCATAGTATAGGATAGGACAGTATAGTATATAATAGTACAGTTTAGTAAAGTACAGTATATTATAGTACAGTATAGTACAGTATAGTATAGTGCAGTATATTATAGCATAGGACAGTATAGTACAGTATAGCACAGTATAGGACAGTATAGCACAGTATAGTATAGTGCAGTATATTATAGTATAGTATAGGACAGTATAGTATATAATAGTACAGTTTAGTAAAGTACAGTATATTATAGTACAGTATAGTACAGTATAGTATAGTGCAGTATATTATAGCATAGGACAGTATAGTACAGTATAGCACAGTATAGGACAGTATAGCACAGTATAGTATAGTGCAGTATATTATAGTATAGTATAGGACAGTATAGTATATAATAGTACAGTTTAGTAAAGTACAGTATATTATAGTACAGTATAGTACAGTATAGTATAGTGCAGTATATTATAGCATAGGACAGTATAGTACAGTATAGCACAGTATAGGACAGTATAGCACAGTATAGTATAGTGCAGTATATTATAGTATAGCATAGTATAGGACAGTATAGTATATAATAGTACAGTTTAGTAAAGTACAGTATATTATAGTACAGTATAGTACAGTATAGTATAGTGCAGTATATTATAGCACAGCATAGGACAGTATAGTATAGTACAGTATAGTATATAATAGTACAGTTTAGTAAAGTACAGTATATTATAGTACAGTATAGTATAGTATATTATAGCACAGTATAGCACAGTATAGGACAGTATAGCACAGTATAGTGCAGTATATTATAGTATAGCATAGTATAGGACAGTATAGTATATAATAGTACAGTTTAGTAAAGTACAGTATATTATAGTACAGTATAGTACAGTATAGTATAGTGCAGTATATCACAGCATAGGACAGTATAGTACAGTATAGCACAGTATAGGACAGTATAGCACAGTATAGTGCAGTATATTATAGTATAGCATAGTATAGGACAGTATAGTATATAATAGTACAGTTTAGTAAAGTACAGTATATTATAGTACAGTATAGTACAGTATAGTATAGTGCAGTATATTATAGCATAGGACAGTATAGTACAGTATAGCACAGTATAGGACAGTATAGCACAGTATAGTATAGTGCAGTATATTATAGTATAGTATAGGACAGTATAGTATATAATAGTACAGTTTAGTAAAGTACAGTATATTATAGTACAGTATAGTACAGTATAGTATAGTGCAGTATATTATAGCATAGGACAGTATAGTACAGTATAGCACAGTATAGGACAGTATAGCACAGTATAGTATAGTGCAGTATATTATAGTATAGCATAGTATAGGACAGTATAGTATATAATAGTACAGTTTAGTAAAGTACAGTATATTATAGTACAGTATAGTACAGTATAGTATAGTGCAGTATATTATAGCACAGCATAGGACAGTATAGTATAGTACAGTATAGTATATAATAGTACAGTTTAGTAAAGTACAGTATATTATAGTACAGTATAGTATAGTATATTATAGCACAGTATAGGACAGTATAGCACAGTATAGGACAGTATAGCACAGTATAGTGCAGTATATTATAGTATAGCATAGTATAGGACAGTATAGTATATAATAGTACAGTTTAGTAAAGTACAGTATATTATAGTACAGTATAGTACAGTATAGTATAGTGCAGTATATCACAGCATAGGACAGTATAGTACAGTATAGCACAGTATAGGACAGTATAGCACAGTATAGTGCAGTATATTATAGTATAGCATAGTATAGGACAGTATAGTATATAATAGTACAGTTTAGTAAAGTACAGTATATTATAGTACAGTATAGTACAGTATAGTATAGTGCAGTATATTATAGCATAGGACAGTATAGTACAGTATAGCACAGTATAGGACAGTATAGCACAGTATAGTATAGTGCAGTATATTATAGTATAGTATAGGACAGTATAGTATATAATAGTACAGTTTAGTAAAGTACAGTATATTATAGTACAGTATAGTACAGTATAGTATAGTGCAGTATATTATAGCATAGGACAGTATAGCACAGTATAGTATAGTGCAGTATATTATAGTATAGCATAGTATAGGACAGTATAGTATATAATAGTACAGTTTAGTAAAGTACAGTATATTATAGTACAGTATAGTACAGTATAGTATAGTGCAGTATATTATAGCATAGGACAGTATAGTACAGTATAGGACAGTATAGCACAGTATAGTATAGTGCAGTATATTATAGTATAGCATAGTATAGGACAGTATAGTATATAATAGTACAGTTTAGTAAAGTACAGTATATTATAGTACAGTATAGTACAGTGCAGTATATTATAGCATAGCATAGGACAGTATAGTACAGTATAGCACAGTATAGGACAGTATAGCACAGTATAGTATAGTGCAGTATATTATAGTATAGCATAGTATAGGACAGTATAGTATATAATAGTACAGTTTAGTAAAGTACAGTATATTATAGTACAGTATAGTACAGTATAGTGCAGTATATTATAGCACAGCATAGGACAGTATAGTATAGTACAGTATAGTATATAATAGTACAGTTTAGTAAAGTACAGTATATTATAGTACAGTATAGTATAGTGCAGTATATTATAGCACAGCATAGGACAGTATAGTACAGTATAGCACAGTATAGGACAGTATAGCACAGTATAGTGCAGTATATTATAGTATAGCATAGTATAGGACAGTATAGTATATAATAGTACAGTTTAGTAAAGTACAGTATATTATAGTACAGTATAGTATAGTGCAGTATATTATAGCATAGGACAGTATAGTACAGTATAGCACAGTATAGGACAGTATAGCACAGTATAGTGCAGTATATTATAGTATAGCATAGTATAGGACAGTATAGTATATAATAGTACAGTTTAGTAAAGTACAGTATATTATAGTACAGTATAGTGCAGTATATTATAGTACAGTATAGTATAGTGCAGTATATTATAGCATAGGACAGTATAGTACAGTATAGGACAGTATAGTATAGTGCAGTATATTATAGTATAGCATAGTATAGGACAACTCTCTTATCATCCATTCATGATTTAATCACAGTCCTTTCTTGTGCCCCCCAAATTCTATCACCCGATTGAGGCTTATATAGAACTGGTCTACAGGGACATTAAGACGCATATAGACGAGATTAAGAGGGGTGAATTGCGGTTTACACATAATGTGACGCCATCATTAATGGATGATAAGAGAGTTGTTTTAAAGCCAGCAGACAAAGGGGGCGCCATTCTCCTCATGGACAGGACAAAATATGTAGCAGAGGTGAATCGTCAACTCTCAGATCATAATACATATGAACTGTTAACCACAGATCCGGTCTTTTGTATAAAAAGAAAAATACTGAAGATTCTAGACCACTTTGCTACATTAGGTGTTTTTGATAACAATATGCACACCTTTTTGATTAATCAAACACCGATAACACCTGTTTTCTACGTGCTCCCTAAGGTTCATAAAACCTTAATTGACCCCCCAGGTCGCCCAATAGTGGCCTCCGTGGGATACATTTTGTCTCCATTGGCAATAGTGCTCGAGAAGATTCTTACACCCTTGATAAGGGATATTCCATCTTTCTTGGCAGACACACAACATTTTTTAAGCGCTATTGCACAATTGGGTCCGGTTCCGCCAGACAGTTTGCTGGTGACGATTGATGTGGTCAGCCTGTATACCTCCATCGAACACAGTGGAGGTATACAGGCTGTTAAGTCATTTTTGGAAAGGAGCAATTATTCCATTATTGAACGTGAATTTTTTATACAGCTGCTTCACCATAGGGAGGTTTCTATCCTTAATCATTGATGTGTATATATATATATATGTGCTACTTAGGCTACTTTCACCCTAGCGTTCAGGTGTCCGCTCGTGCGCTCCGTTTGAAGGGGCTCACGAGCGGCCCCGAACACATCCGTCTGGCCCTAATGCATTCTCAGTGGAGGCGGATCCGCTCAGAATGCATCCGCCTGCCAGCGTTCAGCCTCCGCTCCGCTCAGTGAGCGGACACCTGAATGCTGCTTGCAGCGTTCGGGTGTCCGCCTGGCCGTGCGGAGGCGAGCGGATCCGTCCAGACTTACAATGTAAGTCAATGGGGACGGATCCGCTTGAAGATGACACAATATGGCTCAATCTTCAAGCGGATCCGTCCCCCATTGACTTACAATGTAAAGTTTGAACGGATCCGCTCAGGCTACTTTCTGACTTAGAAAATTTTCTAAGTAATAATGCAGACGGATCCGTTCTGAACGGATGCAAACGTCTGCATTATCGGAGCGGATCCGTCTGATGAAACATCAGACGAATCCGCTCCGAACGCTCGTGTGAAAGTAGCCTTACTATGTACATCTACTTGTTGAAAAAGGCAGCTTAGCCGAAACGCGTCCTTTACTATGGGACATATTGTTATATGAGAATAAAACTCCACGAGCATTGAAGTCACGTGGAACCAGTCCTATCCCGCGCGGCGTGCATCTCAGCGTGTGCCGGCCAATTTCTCTTTAAACATTATGTTACAGCCTCCATATTTTCAGCATCAAGATTACATCACAGCCTCCACATTATATGACAGCCTCCATATTATATTACAGCTTCCATATTACCGGCCTCTACATTACATCACAGCCTCCACATTATATGACAGCCTCCATACTACCAGCCTCCACATTATATTACAGCCTTCATATTACCAGCCTCTGCATTACATTACAGCCTCTATATTACATTACCGGCCTGCACATTATATTACAGCCTCCGTATTACCGGCCTCTACATTACATCACAGCCTCCACACTACCAGCCTCCACATTATATTACAGCCTTCATATTACCAGCCTCTGCATTACTTTACAGCCTCTATATTACATTACCGGCCTGCACATTATATTACAGCCTCCGTATTACCAGCCTCTACATTACATCACAGCTTAAACATTATGTTACAGCCTCAACATTGACAGCCTCCATATTACCAGCCTGTAAATTACATTATATCCTCCGCATTATATTAAAACCTCTATATTATATTATCAACCTCAACATTATATCACAGCCTCCACATTCTATAACAGCCTTCATATTTACAGCTTGCACATTATATTATAGCCTCCATATTAAATTATAGCCTCCACATTACATTACCACTACTCCCCTTATCCTCCCCAGTGCCCAATCACCACTCCCCTCATTAATAGCAGATCACTACTTCCCTCATTCTCCTCACTGGCTGACCACTACTCCCCTCATCATCCTCAATACCATATAACTACTTCACTCATTCTCCTAAGTGCCCGATCACTACTCCCCCCATCATCCTCAATAGCATATAACTACTCCCCTCATACTTAGTCCCCGATCACTACTCCCCTCATCATCCTCAATAGCATATAACTACTTCCCTCATACTTAGTGCCCGATCACTACTCCCCTTACCAGCCTCCATGTTACATTACTGGCCTCCACATTACATTACAGCCTCCATACTACCAGCCTCTACATTACATTACAGCCTCCACATAATATCACAGCCTCCACATTACATTACAGCTTACATATAATATTACATCTTCCACATTATATTCCAGCCTCCATATTATATTATCAACCTCCACATTATATTACAGCCTCCATATTTAAAGCCTCCACATTACATTATAGTCTCCACATTACATCACAGCCTCTATATTATCAACCTCCACATTATATTACAGCCTCCATACTACCAGCCTCCACATTCTATTACAGCCTCTGCATTATAGCCTCCACCTTATATTACAGCCTTCATATTACATCTATGTTTCTATTACAGCCTCCATATTACATTACCTTCCTCCACATTATATTACAGCCTCCATACTACCAGCCTCCACATTCTATTACAGCCTCTGCATTACATTATAGCCTCCACCTTATATTACAGCCTCCATATTACATCTATGTTTCTATTACAGCCTCCATGTTACATTATCTTCCTCCACATTATATTACAGCCTCCATATTACCAGCCTCTACATTACATTACAGCCTCCATACTACCAGCCTCTACATTACATTACAGGCTCCACATAATATCACAGCCTCCACATTACATTACAGCCTACATATAATATTACAGCTTCCACATTATATTCCAGCCTCCACATGATATTACAGCCTCCATATTATATTACAGCCTCTGCATTACATTATAGCCTCCACCTTATATTACACCCTCCACATTACATCTATGTTTCAATTACAGCCTCCACATTACATTATCTTCCTCCACATTACATTACAGCCTCCATACTACCAGCCTCCACATTCTATTACAGCCTCTGCATTACATTATAGCCTCCACCTTATATTACAGCCTCCACCTTACATCTATGTTTGTATTACAGCCTCCATATTACCAGCCTTTACATTACATTACAGCCTCCATACTACCAGCCTCTACATTACATTACAGCCTCCATACTACCAGCCTCTACATTACATTACAGCCTCCACATTACATCACATTATATTACAGCCTTCATATTACCAGCCTCTGCATTACATTATAGCCTCCATATTACATCTATGTTTCTATTACAGCCTCCATATTACCAGCCTCTACATTACATTACAGCCTCCATACTACCAGCCTCTACATTACATTACAGCCTCCACATTACATTACCAGGCTCCACATAATATTACAGCCTACATATAATATTACAGCTTCCACATTATATTCCAGCCTCCACATGATATTACAGCCTCCATATTACATTACAGCCTCCATATTATATTACAGCTTCCACAAAATATTACAGCCTCCATATTATATTATCAACCTCAACATTATATTACAGCCTCCATATTTAAAGCCTCCACATTACATCACAGCCTCTATATTATCATCCTCAACATTATATTACAGTCTCCATATTTACAGCATCTACATTATATTACAGCCTCCATATTAATGGCCTCCACATTACATCACAGCCTCCATATTATATTATCAACCTCAACAACATATTACAGCCTCTACATTACATTATAGCCTCCACATTATATTACAGCCTAAAAATTACCAGCCTCCACATTACATTACAGCCTCCATGTTACATTACCAGCCTCCACATTATATTACAGCCTCCGTATTACCATCCTCTACATTACAGTCTCGGTGTTACATTACCAGCCTCCACATTATATTACAGACTCCATATTACCGTCCTCTACATTACATCACATCCTAAACATTACATTACAGCCTCCACATTACATCACAGCCTCTACATTATATTACAGCCTTCATATTACCAGCCTCTGCATTACATTACAGACCTCAAATTATATTACAGCCTCCATATTACCAGCCTCCATATTATATTATCAACCTCAACAACATATTACAGCCTCCACATTATTTTACAGCCTAAATATTACCAGCCTCCGTGTTATATTACAGCCTCCGTATTAACGGCCTCTACATTACAGTCTCCATGTTAAATTACCGGCCTCCACATTATATTACAGACTCCATATTACCGGCCTCTACATTACATCACGGCCTAAACATTACATCACAGCCTCCATACTACCAGCCTCCACATTACATCACAGCCTTAATATTACCAGCCTTTGCATTACATTACAGACTCCAAATTATATTACAGCCTCCACATTACATTACAGCCTCCACATTATATTGCAGACTCCATATTACCGTCCTCTACATTACATCACAGCCTAAACATTAGGTTACAGCCTCCATATATTCAGCCTCCAGATTACATCACAGCCTCCATATAACTAGCCTCTACATTACATTACAGCCTCCATACTACCAGCTTCCACATTACATTACAGCCTCTATATTTCATTACTGGCCTACACATTATATTACAGCTTCCATGTTACCGGCCTCTACATTACAGTCTCCATATTATATTACATTACTGGCCTCCACATTATATTACAGCCTCTGTATTACCGGCCTCTACATCACATCTACATCACAGCTTAAACATTATGTTACAGCCTCCATATTTAAAGCCTCCACATTACATCACAGCCTCCACATTAATTGACAACCTCCATATTACCAGCCTGTAAATTACATTATATCCTCTGCATTATATTAACGCCTCTATATTATATTATTAACCTCAACATTATATTACAGCCTCCTTATTTACAGCCTCCACATTACATTATAGCCTCCACATGATATTACAGCCTCCACATAATATTACAGCGTCCATATTACCAGCCTCCACATGATATTACAGACTTCATACTATATTACAGCCTCCACATAATATTACAGCGTCCATATTACCAGCCTCCACATGATATTACAGCATTCATCTTACAGACTCCACATTAAATAACAGCCTCCATATTACCGGCCTCCACATTATATTACAACCTCCACATTACATTACAAGCGTCCACATTATATAACAGCCTCAATATTATATTAAAGCCTCTATATTATATTACAGCCTCCACATAATATTACAGACTCCATATTACCAGGCCCCACAATTTATTAAAGCCTTCACATTACCAGCCTCCACAACATATTACAGCCTCCACAACATATTACAGCCTCCATATTACCAGGCTTCACAAGATATTACAGCCTCCCTATTACCAGGCTCCACATTACATTATAGCCTCCATATTATATTACAGCCTTCACATTACATTGCAGCCTCTAAATTATATTACAGCCTCCACATTACATTATAGCCTCCATATAATATTACAGCCTCCACATTACATTATAGCCTTCATATTATTTTATAGCCTCCACATTATATTACCGCCTCCACTTTACATTATAGCCTCCATATTATATTACAGCTTCCACATTATATTACAGCCTCCATATTACTAGGCTCCTCATTACATTACAGCCTCCATATTACCAGGCTTCACATTATATCACAGCCTTCATATTACCAGGCTCCACATTATATTACAGCCTCCATATTACCAGGCTCCACATTAAATTACAGCCTCCATATTATATTATAGCCTTCACATTACATTACAGCCTCCATATTACTAGTCTCCACATGATATTACAGCCTCCATATTACCAGTCTCCACATGATATTACAGCATCCACATGATATTACAGCCTCCATATCATATTACAGCCTCCACATTATATTATAGCCTTCACATTATATTACAGCCTCCATATTATATTATAGCCTTCACATTACATTACAGCCTCCATATTATATTACAGCCTCCATATTACCAGTCTCCACATTACATTACAGCCTCCACATGATATTACAGCCTCCACATTATATTACAGCCTACAGATTTCAGCCTCCATATTACCAGGCGGTCCTCATTAAGGTCTTACTGGGGGGGCAGTTGTGTGGGGGGGATGTGGGGGGATAGAAGCATCACCAGCATCATATGCATCAACTTCCGTCTATAATGAGCAGCTTTCTTCAGCCGCCCTCTGAAGAAACCGCCCAGCTCCAGCAGCAGGACATCCAGCAGAACCTGAACCAGCAGGCGGTGACATACTTGGACTGCACCCTGTAACCCATGATCCAAGATCTCCTGGACTTCTGGGCATGCAAACTTCATGTGTGGCCCCAACTGGGCGAGTTTTCCATGGACATGCTTTCCTGCCCGGCCAGAGCGGGTGCTCGGTGCGGCGGGGGGCACAGATACCCCTGAGAGAACTCGCCTTTCCTTCCAAAATGTTTAGTGACAAATAGAGTTGAGCGGACACCTGGATGTTCGGGTTCCGCCGAACTTCACAAAACAGTTAGAGTTCGGGACCCGAACTTGACCCCGAACCCAAACCCCATTGGAGTCAATGGGGACAATGAATGCCACCAGCAGCGCGTCTACCAGCGTGCGCTAGTACTCGCGCATCTTACGATCACGCTCCAGTGAGGGAATTAAGGACGGTACGTTGTCCGTGTAACGTGGACCCAGCAGCGCGGCCACCCAGGAATCAGCACAAGTTAGAATGTGGGCACCTCGGCGGTCGTTGCGGAGACACTGCAGCATGTAATCGCTCATGTGTGCCAGGCTGCCCAGAGGCAACGACAAGCTGTCCTCTGTGGGAGGTGTATCGTCTGTGTCCTCTGTATCCCCCCAGCCACGCACCAGTGATGGCCATGAGCTGGTCTGGGTGCCACCCTGCTGTGAACATGGTTCCTCCTCCTCATCCTCCACCTCGTCATCCTCCAGAACTGTGCCCTGGCTGGACAATTGTGTACCTTGGGGTTGTGGTTGCAGGAACCCACCCTCGGAGCCACTTGGGAATGACTGGCTGGAAACCCTACAAAATGACCCCTCTTCCTCCTCTTCCTCCTGTACCACATCCTCTTCCATCATCGTCAGCAGCGTTTTTTCAAGGAGACATAGAAGTGGGATAGTAACGCTGATAACGGCGTTATCGGCACTGGCCATGTTGGTGGAGTACTCGAAACAGCGCAACAGGGCACACAGGTCTCGCATGGAGGCCCAGTCATTGGTGGTGAAGTGTTGCTGTTCCGCAGAGCGACTGACCCGTGCGTGCTGCAGCTGGAACTCCACTATGGCCTGCTGCTGCTCGCACAGTCTGTCCAGCATGTGCAAGGTGGAGTTCCACCTGGTGGGCACATCGCATATGAGGCGGTGAGCGGGAAGGCCGAAGTTACGCTGCAGCGCTGACAGGCGATCAGCGGCAGGGTGTGAACGCCGGAAGCGCGAACAGACGGCCCGCACTTTATGCAGCAGCTCTGACATGTCGGGGTAATGTTTAAGGAATCTCTGCACCACTAAATTCAGCGCATGCGCCAGGCAAGGGATGTGCGTCAAACCGGCTAGTCCCAGAGCTGCTACGAGATTTCGCCCATTATCGCACACCACCAGGCCGGGCTTGAGGCTGACTGGCACCAACCACTCATCGGTCTGTTGTTCAAGGCCCGTCCACAGCTCCTGCGCGGTGTGGGGTTCGTCCCCCAAACAGATACGTTATAACACTGCCTGCTGTCGTTTCCCCCTGGCTGTGCTGAAGTTGGTGGTGAAGGGGTTACGCTGACCGGATGAGGAGCCGGTAGAGGATGAGGAAGCGGAGTAGGAGGAGGAAGCAACAGGAGGCAAACTGAAGCGCCCTGCAATCCTCGGGGGTGGAAGGACATGCGCCAAACTGCTATCCGCCTCAGGCCCAGCCGCCACTGCATTTACCCAGTGTGCTGTTATGGAGATATAGCGGCCCTGACCGTGCTTACTGGTCCACGTATCCGTAGTCAGGTGCACCTTGCCACAGATGGCGTTGCGCAGTGCACACCTGATTTTGTCCCCCACTTGGTTGTGCAGGGAAGGGATGGCTCTCCTGGAGAAGTAGTGGCGGCTGGGCACGACGTACTGTGGGACAGCCACCGCCATAAGGCCTTTAAAACTCTCCGTCTCCACCAGACGGAATGACAGCATTTCAAAGGCCAGTAATTTAGAAATGCTGGCATTCAGGGCCAGGGATGGCGGGTGGGTAGGGGGGTACTTCCTCTTCCTCTCCAGCGTTTGGGAGATGGAGAGCTGAACGCTTCCGTGGGACATTGTGGAGATGCTTGGTGACCCAGGTGGTGGTGTTGCTGGCAGATCCTCTGCGGGGTGGCAGGTGGCACTGTCACTCCAGAGGTGGATGAAGAGGCCACGACTGCAGCAGAAGAGGAAGCAGGAGTGCAAACCACTCGTGTCTTCTCGTCAGCACATTGTCTGAAGAACTGCCACGCCAGGGAACTCCTTGGAGCTGGCTTTGGTGTGCTCGGTCCCTTGCTGCGGTGGGCAGTAGCAGGCGTACTGTCTAGGTCTGGAGGATGAGGAGAAGGATCCCCGTTCACAGCAGGGTGGCACCCAAATCAGACCACGGGCATCACTGGAGTGTTCTGCAGTGAACATTTTACTATTTTTGACATGAATAAACCCCTGCTCTGCATAGGTGACAGGGACTTACATTTCTAAAATTCGTCTTTAATTGGCCCTTTCATTCGATCCTTCTGCTTTAATAGCTTCTCCCACATTTCCGCTTCATCCCATTGCAGCCATTGACCTCCCTTGGATGTGGTCTCTCTTTCTCACGCTCCCTCTCTGGCGTGGAACCCTGATTCGCCGCCACCCGTGATCACCATGGTAGGCACAGAAAAGAACATGGAAACTTGATAGAGCAGATATCCAAATGGATGGTGGACGTCACGGGGACGTGCAACATGGTGGAGCAGTAAGTGTGCACACGCCTACATGAACTGACTGACAGGGGTCAGCCCCTGCAACTTCTTGGTCTCCACATTGGGCACATGGCCTGAGCTTGCCCTTTACCCCTTGGAGGTGCTGGCCTGCCCTACAGCCGGTGTACTCTCTGAACGTGTGTTTAGCACGGCTGGAGGGCGTTATCACAGGTCATATTTCCCAATGTTTTGGGGTGTACCCTAATTAAAAAAAAATATATAAATAAATATAAAACCAAAAAGCAGTGTAGGCTACCTCCTCCTCCTCCTCCCCCGCCGCTTCCACCTACACCGCCACATCCACCGCCTCCTCAACCTCCTACTCCATATGGACCTCGTCCTCCTAGATCAAGATTATTAGTTTTATTTTTTACGTATTTTATGTTATTTAAAGTCATTTCCCTATCCACATTTGTTTGCAGAGCACTTGCCATGCTCTTAACCACATTTTGAGGCCATTTTCAGCCCTCTAGCCCTTTCCATAACATTTTTACAGCCATCCTGTTCCTTGTTCCTGTGGTGGTTACGGTGTCGAGCGGAGTGCTTGGAGCCCTCGGGAAGCACTAGGAGCACCCATCAATGGAGGTACCCAGTCGGGGTGCCAGGAGATCCGTTACAGTGGTGGCAGCAGTGGGATAGTGTCCTAGTGCGAGGAGGAGCAGCTCGGAGACACAGTTCGTGGATGATGGGATATATGTGACTCCATTTTGTCTCATTTAGCCACGTGTATTACATTTGGTTAGTGCACTACAAAACCTCCCTCCCCCCTATGGAATGTGAGACACTTCCTTAAACTGTTTCATGAAATCCATACATGTTGAAAGTATGAACAGCCTTCTAGCCATAAAAGGACATCTGACTCAAGTGTCTGCTAGCCTATGTGTATATACCTGATTGGTCAAATGCTGTTACTAGGAGTCAGCTATGATGTTAATGCAGAGCTTATGTGTGACCATACTATTGGTCAAATACTAATGCTAACATATGATTGGATGTAAAGGAAGCTCAACCCCCTCTATTAAAACTGTTTGCCAGCTGTGAATAAACCAGAATGGATCAGAGAAAGACACGTGTTTTTGGTCTCCATCTAATTCATTCTCCCGGTACCGGTAAGGCTTAATTCAAGCTGGCCACTGAAATCATGTGTTAAGGGACACACCGTTAGGGAAGAGAATAAGATATACCTTACAGATTTGGGGGCTCAGTTTTCGGGATTGGGAGGGTCAACTCTTCAGGTCTACCGTGAAAGACATCAATTTTTGTCCGCCTTGGACCTGGGAGCAATGACCAAAAATCCCATTCAAGTAAGTCGAACCATCTATTTATGATTTCAGTGGATTGCGATGTCTGGGACACGCGCAAAAGCTCAGGGAGCTTGTTGATTTTAAGCGGCTCATATCATAGGGTCCATATCGTTAGGTAAAAATGTTGATTGTAAGCGGCTCATTTGAGTCCGTATCGTTAAGAGATAGTGCACTATATAAGGATATCTGTTCCGGGAACAGAAGGATACAAGCTTGAATTAACTCTTATGTATATATAGTATAAGTATTTTAGAAGTATTAAGATTATCTGTCTGTGTGAGATGTTGGCCGGGTGGTAAGTTTACGGTCGCATCCCGCTTTGAAATCATTCTGTTTCTATCACTGCCAACATGTAAACTTTGTTGCACGGTCTAGTCCCACAAATTATTTTCTAGTTAACACATGAGTAGACAATTGGGCAAGATGTGAGAATTGACAGTTAAAATGTGAAACAGAATGTTATGCTAGGCTGGCAGGATTGAAAAGCTGCAAAAAAATCTGTTAGAAGCTTACAGACAGTGTACATCAGAGCTCCTGTGATTGTGAAGGGGGGCTATAGTGAGTGAGAAGACACAGCAGAGTCAGGAAGTTAATTCATGGCAAGGGAAAAAGTGTCTCAGTGTTTGCAATTAGAAAGGGCTTGTGTTAAACGTTCAGAAATGAACTGGTTAAGTTTTGTTGCCCTAATGATCTGTGTGTGTTTAAATAGTGACGATTTATAGTCCCTGGAATTAGAGATTACAGCACTAAAAGATGGACAGTTAATGCATAAGTGTATTGATAGTTGAAGAGAGAAGTTGTTGAAGGATAATAATAGCCTGGTGCAAGCTGAGTTATGGTGGAAAAGTGTATATGGAAGTGACTGAGAGAACTTGAAGTTAGAGAAATGAAATGAGCAGCATTTCTTATTTCAAGATGGAGGATTTTGAATCCTATAGAGAACAAAGGTTGCCATGAGGCATCCCTCCCCCCCACCACATTCCAAAATGTCACTTGTAGTACTACAAAAAAACTTCTTCCTGTCCTGTTTGAGATGTGTTTTCAGAGAGAGCCCCCTCCCATCTCACCCCCCTCCTCTGCTCAGGAATTTCATATGGGGGTTGAGGGGGGAGGGGGGCTGCTAATTGGTAATGCATCAGCAGAATGTGAAGATACTAACCTGTGTTATCTATAAGATATTCCAGACAGGGCTCCAGTATTGATTGTATCTTTCCAAATTGTATGTTCCGATGGTTTAAAATGTGCCTGCAGTGATGATGCTAATTAGAAGTGTCCACTCGTATCAATCTAAGGTTGCACCCAATAAGTTCTTATTCAGATGTGAGTACTGTATGATTAACATGTATATTGTTTTACAGCGACAGACCATCAGCAATTGCTGTGTTTGCCTGTGCTGCAAGTTTTGGGATGTAACAAAGAGATTGTGTGATTGGGTGAAAGATACATGATTCAGTGGAATGTGAATGGGTGTGGCTCTGAGTTATATGTACGTAGCAGAGCTGTGTGTGTAATTCATATTTTATGTATAAGGGCGTGGTATGAGCTGGTATGTGAAGATGAGTACATGAAAATGTATATGAATGCGTATGGAATACGGTATTTGTTTTTAAATATGCGCATTAAGAATTTTATTTTATTTTATTGGAAGTTTTTGGGTTTTTTATTGGTACCAACAGCATTGATCAAGCTGTACATTTTTATTTCAATGAAAAGTTTTTATGGGCCCTTTGTGTGTTCATGTCTGTATTGTCAGATCTGTTTGTTTCAATGTTTGCAGTTACATGTTACATGTTCAGTGTTGTGCTTAACATCAGAGCTCTGCTCGTATGGACAGCTAAGATACTAATGGCAGAACAGAAGAAAGACCAAAGCGTCCACCAAAAGGGGCGGACTTAGGTGACTCAGAGTGTCAGGAAGGAAATGTGAGCCCTCTATGGGAATAAATGGGGTACTGACAAGGACATACAGAACAGATTCCTTACCAGTAGAAACCATGGACAGGGAATACATCATGTCATGTATTTAGCATTATACTAGATTGCCCAGTCAGCCTATTAGGGAGAGATTTGCTCATTAGGCTTAACTTGCAGGTATCAGCAAAGAATCAGGACATAAGAGTACACTCAGGTCTCATTCCAGTCTCTACACCAGTGCCACTGATTCTTGCAAACATACAGGACCACCCAGAATAACATTAACCCTGCATTATGGTCTTCAAATGAATATGACACAGGATTCATAGATTGCACACATTACACAGCTACTGTGAAACCAGGTGTCATCTTAGTGTTCCAGAAACAATACCTGCTGTTAAAAGAGATACTTGATGGGCTTAGGCCAATGATAGAAGAATTCCTACAAAAGGGAATCCTGGAAGAGGTGATTTCACCCTACAGCACGCCCGTGAATCCAGTGACAAAGGCAGATGGTGCTGCCCGCTTTGTACAGGATTTAAGGGCCATCAACAACATCATTGTGCCTATAGCCCCTGTTGTACCTGACATCACTCAATTACTATCTGCCATTCCAGCAGACGCTGTTTGGTTCAGTGTGATAGATCTGAAAAATGCTTTCTTTTCTATCCCAGTTGATAAGATAACCAGACTACTTTTTGCTTTTTCCTTTGACAGACGCCAACTGACCTGGTGCAGAGATGTCCCAGGGATATGCTGATTCACCTGTAGTGTACAGCATAGTCCTCCGAGCGATGTTAGAGTCATGGTACATCCCCCCAAGGTTCTGTGCTGCTGCAATATGTCGATGATTTATTACTGTGTAGCATGTCAGCGGAGGCCAGCATTCAGGATGGTTTATCACTGTTATAATGGTTGTCAGGATGTGGTCACAAAGTGACACTTAAGCAAATGCAATGGTGTAAAATGCAGGTTGAATACTTGGGCTTTGTCCTCACAAAAGGTGAACGGAGAATCAGCGCAGAAAGAGTCCAGTCTATTGCGGGTTTGGTCGCCCCGCACACCAAGAAAGAAATGTTATCTTTCCTTGGTATGATAAACGGTAGACAATGGATTACTGGTTGCTCCCACTATTGACAATGTTTTGAGGCAAGCCACTCTGGATGGAAATCCAGATTTGATTAAATGGTCTTCTGAAATGTACAATGCATTTGATTGTCTGAAATGTTCGCTCATGTCGAGTCCAGGGCTGGGCCTCCCTGACTATAATATGCCCTTCCACATGTTTGCACGCCAAAATTGTAAAACCATGGCGGGTGTACTGACACAAGAAAACGGAGGCAAGTTGCGTCCTTGTGTGTTTTTCTCAAAGGTAATGCCCACCTCTGTCCAGGGGATGCCGGCATGTCTGCGTTCTCTTGCAGCCTGTGCTATGATGGTAGAGTCGGCAAATTCTTTCACAATGTGACGTTACACCATTTTGCACACCACTCATGATGTTGTAGGCCTACTCAAGGACATCCGCACTCAACACAGCAGGCAGCTGAGCTTATTGCACTCACTAGGACATGTATTCTACATGCTGATAGACCTGTCACCATTCATACTGAGAGTAGGTACACACATGGGGTAGTGTGGGACCATGGTATGATCTGGCAGAGGAGAGGATTTACGGCAGCAGATGGTAAGGATCATGTCTCACAGGGCAATGCGCTGGCAGTTAAGATGGCGAAGTGAGTTGCCAAAAGCAACCTCACAGGTTTGTATAACCATTGGGAGATGCCATGTTTGGCATCTCCAACCCCTGAGATGCTGCAAATACTTACTGATCTTCAGTGGTATGTCACTGAACAGGAACAGCAGGACTGGTGTTATCCAGTATTGCAGAAAAATCCTGAGATAGGATTAGTCTGCGAAGAGGGGAAGTTATGCATTCCCCAACACCCCAACACCCCAACACAGTGCTTCCATTTTAAGTAGCACATTTCCACAGAGTGGGACATTCCACAGAGTAGGACATAAACAGCATTGAGATACTCATGGGTAGGCCTTTCCCCACACCATGGGCAAGACGCCCCCTGGTGGTACAGGAAGGGGACTTGGACCTGATCAGAGAGAAGTACTAATCTGATCAAAGTCCTCAGTAAAACTGAAGAAAAAGTTGCTTGTAAGTCTCCTTCTCTTTCACAGGAATCAACCCGTCCATTCCGGATAGGCAACCAGGTGATGATCAAGATCTTAAAGAAGGGAAAGGAACCAGGAAGTTTCACCTACGGACAACCCACCGAGGTAGTCGCGATCACCAGAACAGCGGTCCTCACTGAACAATCGCCCACGTGGATCCACGCCACAAGGATTAAGTTGGTGAAGAAAAGAGAGGTACTAACGGGGGCAGACAGCCCTGACCTCCAACGAGGCCCAGAGGTACTAACGGAGGCAGACAGCCTTGACCTCGAAGAAGATACAGAAGGGGTACTAACGGAGGCAGACAGCCTTGACCCCCAACGAGATGACGCAGTCGGGAAATTCCTCGAGATGGCTGAGATGTAGTGCCTTAATAATTGTAATTTTGTGTCTCCTACTTACTGTCCCATGGCTGTGGAACAGGCAGATATACCTGGAAACAGAATGCAGAGGGGAAGACAGTCTATGCAAGACAAAGGAGAACTTATGGCTGTACCTGGCCAAAACTCTGAACTTAACTGACTTTTGTCTCCAAACCACTTTATCGGCATCTAACATTTGGAGACATGTCTGGTAGCAGTCCCCACCCCACTAGACGTATGGACGGAGCTCCTACGTTCCCAATGGAACGACACAGACTTGGAGGATCATGATGTTAAATATGGATATGTAAATCCTTATCATGCTTGTTATGACTGTCCTACATATGAGAATCTGCAGAGTAATATGATAGAAGTAATTACAGGTCTTGTCACAGCAGCAGAAATATGTTATAACTTCACCTGTGATGATACACTATTGCCTCCCTGCATACAAGCAAAAATGCAGAATAAGATTAAGCCAAATATTTGTGATAGAGATTTAGGTAGTTGTAAAAAGATAATATCAGGAAAGAATATGCAATGTAATATTACAAAAACAGTACCATCCCTAGACAAACATGTACCTCTACCAGCAGGATGGGTATTGGCCTGTGGGAATACTAGTTACACATACATACCGGCCAATATTACAGAGGGACCCTGTACAATAGCCAGGCTGACATTAGCAATGTTACCACTATTTCCAGCAATGCAGACACGACACACGAGAGACACTTTCCTACAGTTACCAGAAAATTGTGATTATAATGTGAATCTCCTCTCTAGATCAGAATATATGAGTTTAGGGGTATCTTTGATAGGAGTACCAGGGTTGGCCATATATAACCACAGGACAATATCAAAACTTGCCTGTTTTATGATAAAACAGATAAATGTCACTAGTGCAGTTCTGCAAGATATGCTGCTGGATATACAATCGTATGAAAAGGCTATCTTGCAGAATAGGGCAACTATTGACTATTTATTGCTCCAGCATGGTGTAGGATGCTCAGCGTTCGCAGGGATGTGTTGTTTCAATTTATTAGATCACTCCCGTGGAATAAAAGATAAAATAGGCCAATTAGAGGAGATGAGGAAACATATAAAACAGGATGTTGACCAAGGTTGGTGGGACTGGCTTTTTGGCTGAATACCTGACTTTGGTCAAATAAGATATGTTTTAGGAGTGGTACTCGCCGTGGTCGCTGCAATAGTGGGTCTCTGCTGTTGTCTGTAGTGTGCGCCCTCCCTTCTAGCCATATGTCAAAAGGTGGCCGAAAGAGGGGTACACTCGACATTCCTCTATACTCCGGTAGAGGTAGAAGAGGCAAACCCAACCTCAACAAAGCCTGAGGATTATACTGCTGAAGGGTATATGGAATACCTAAAGGCTTATAAGCAAACCAAGGAAGAGCAGAGAAAGAACCATATAGTATAAGGTATATATATAAGGTTCTAAGAGGGGATTTGATGGGATATATGTGACTCCATTTTGTCTCATTTAGCCACGTGTATTACATTTGGTTAGTGCACTACAAAACCTCCCTCCCCCCTATGGAATGTGAGACACTTCCTTAAACTGTTTCATGAAATCCATACATGTTGAAAGTATGAACAGCCTTCTAGCCATAAAAGGACATCTGACTCAAGTACTTGCTAGCCTATGTGTATATACCTGATTGGTCAAATGCTGTTACTAGGAGTCAGCTATGATGTTAATGCAGAGCTTATGTGTGACCATACTATTGGTCAAATACTAATGCTAACATATGATTGGATGTAAAGGAAGCTCAACCCCCTCTATTAAAACTGTTTGCCAGCTGTGAATAAACCAGAATGGATCAGAGAAAGACACGTGTTTTTGGTCTCCATCTAATTCATTCTCCCGGTACCGGTAAGGCTTAATTCAAGCTGGCCACTGAAATCATGTGTTAAGGGACACACCGTTAGGGAAGAGAATAAGATATACCTTACAGTGGAGTATATGGAGGGCAACGCTAGTATCCGTACAGCGCCTCTGTATACAGCAGGATGGAATCAGATAGTCTTCGGACAGTGTTCCATGGCGATGAGGCGGCCGCGGACTACAGGGATGCAGACAGAAAGGAAGTCTGGTATGATGCCCTGGAAAATGCCCAGCGGCGGCGAGGTGAGAGTCTCCCCAGTTATGAGCAGCGGCTACAGAAGCGTGTGGCGATGCGGATGAGTCTCTTGGGAGAGCAACCCCTGGATGAGTGGGTAACAGAACTCCAGAGCCTGGTATGTAAGGAGCTTTGGCTAGAGGACGCTTACCGGGCCCTAAGGTGGCATGTCATTCATCATCCCCCCTGGACGGCCGAGCACCACTTACCTGAAGGGAAGGATTATGATGGACCTGGGTTACTATGAGAGGCCTTGGAGGAGGACATTGATCTCGGCAGCATGGAGGAGTCTAGGTTTTGGGACATCTACTGCAGTGTACTCAAGTTGTGCGTAGTAGGTGTTTCTGGGTGTAGTAGTGCAATATACACTAACCTGGTACAGCTGACTCTCTGCAAGGGCAGGTATAGGTAAGGAATAGTTCGTGACGCCAGTGCCAAGTAAACGGTGGCACGCCGTTTGCGGATGCAGGAATAATTTGAGGAAACGTTGTGTTAAAACAGAACTTCAACTTTAGTAGTTTGCAGGCAGAGACAATATTGGAAACGCAGTTCCTCAGCATACAGTCGATTTTGCAATTCGGTCGATGCAGGCAATACAGTACAGCAGGGTAATTACAGAGTGTTGAACACAGGATTTGCAGCAAAGGAGCTTGCACTCTAACTCTGTCTGATCCTGGAATGTAGCAATCCTTCACCAAGGCCCATTAACCTAAGTCTGGCTTTATATCCTTGATTTGGGCTTAGATAAGTACCTCCTCTGTTTCTCTCAGTACCTCTGGCTCCTCTGATCTTTGCCTCAGTCTCTCTCAGCTTCTGAATGGTTCCTCAGGCCCTTAGGCTAAGATGTTCCTGCTTCTGCATATGGGTATTCAGGAGGGAATCTTCTCCTGAACAGCAGGCTTCAGGCCTGGACTTGTCTCAGACATTGTCTAATCTCCAACTGTAGATTACAGACACTAGACTCCGTCTGCCTTGCACTTCCCTGACTGGGCCTTATATAAACTAGGGCTCCCTAGCTCCCTCTATGGACTAGAAGTAGGAATGACACCCCTAGCAGGCCTGTAAGTGCAAGTTTCAGTGACAGGGAAATACACACATTACATTACATTCTATAAAACTGACATATACCAACTTCTCCATAATTAGGAGGGACGACAGCACACCAAGTGACACTTTGGTAGTGACGGGTATTACAGTCCCCGTACACTACATACCCCACTGCTTTAAGCTGAGTACGACCTCGTACTCCATCATGGGTCGCCCAACTGGAATCTCTACCTGAAATAGAAAATAGAGACATGCAGGCATACATACATGTAATTCATCTGCATTTACATTTACATCAGGTCCAATTGGCAAAGGTGCAGGGCAGTGACAAGGGGCGTCGTTCTCTTCTCTCAGGATAGTGAATGGAACGGGGGCGCTGACCTGGCACAGCGTAACATTATAACCAGGATAGTCCATGACAATGAATAAGTCCATGATAAAACAGTAGAAAACGGTATAAAAGTTCTTGGAGGCTCAAAGAACAAACATGAGTCCGTACCCAGGTTATTTCTTATTAATCACAGAGGCTCTCATGCGGTGGAGTCCATCTCTGGGCACAATACTTTTAAAAGAGTAAGAATCTCAGAGGCTCAGGTCCTTTTGAGTCTGTCTCCGGGCACGGTTCCTTAGTATGAAGTTGCACAACAAATGGACAGCAAAGACAAGTGCTGTAACACCCCTGATCAACCTGAAAAGGGGGTGAAGGGTAAAAGGTGCAACAAAGGAACAGGCACAACTTGGCGTGGGGGTAACAAAAGCAGGCAGGAGGTCCTGGAAACAAACGCGGCCTTGCTGACTTTGTGATTTCAGTGGTCAACACCTACCACTGAGCCGTGGACAAACTGGCAGCTGCAACAAAGGACCAGCAACATAGGACTCCTGTCCTGGAAGGGTTAACATCACCTTCGGAAGAAATAAATCAAAGGCCTAGCAGGCTGATCACAGTGGCATCTCATAACCACCCGGCTCCGCTGGCAGGTACCGTCTGTAGTAGTCCTCTACAGGAGGATGTGCCCACATAACAGTATCAGGGGGCAGCTGCAGGGTAAAGGGGCCCCTAATAGGTATTGGCCCCATAGGCCTAGGGGTGAACCCTCTGGTGGGCCGTGCCGGCCCTGGCATAATCACTGCAGGGTGTGACATGCTTGGCGCCGCCGCAGCAAGCGGTCCGGTGCTCTGGGTGCAGCAATTCACGGCAATCGCGGGTCCGGTCTGGGGCACTGACGGAGCGGTGACAACAGAAGGCGGTCGGCGGGTGGTGACAGGCACCCTTACCTCATCCTTCCTCGGCGGCGTCTGGATCCTGGCGGTGTAGGTCTTACGCAACTCCCGCAACTTCTCCTCCAGCCGGACGATCTGCTCACCGATACTCTCGGTGTCGGAGTCGCTGTTCTCTGCTGGCGCCGCCGGCGCAGGTACAGTCACCGATGACGCAGACTCGGCCTCTTCAGGTTCTGGACTTGCATCTGGTCTCCGTCCCATCCGGATGTTCTGGAAGGTAGCACTCAGTCCTTTCAACTGCTCCAGCTCAGATATTGTCTTCTCCCGACGAGGCAGCTCGGGGGAAGGATAGGGGCTCACCCATTTCTCCAACACGGTTGGCTGCCAGAAGACGTTCGGCCCGATGAAGGAGCTCCGCTCCTGAAAGGCGTGATGGGCCGGCTCTGGAGAGCGTTCCGGTTCTCGCTCGCAGCCAGAGTAGTCTTCTCCTTCTTCTGCCTCCCAATCCTCAGGTCCTCGCTTCGGACGGGTCACAGCAGTCGCATAGGGGCCTCGCAGGCTCTCGGCAGGGGTGTACTCCACTTCCTCTCCCTCGCGGAGGCTGTGCTGGTACGAAGGGAGGTAGTCTCTTTTGACAGACCTTCGATTGACATAGAGGTCTCTGCCAGTAAGATAGTCCTGAATAAACCCGTAGCCACGGGATTTGTCAAATGACAGCACCACTCCCTTTCTCCTTTCCAGGCGGGGTTGGGTGTGCGTATGCTTCTCGTGGATGGTCTTGGTCAATTCCTCATACACGATCTTAGTCTTTATGTTCCGCTTGATAGCGGCCTCTCGGATCTCCGCCATCAGGGAAGACCATTTGAACGATGGCTGAAAAAAGTCCCTCCATGAGCCATAGTAGGGCTCGGGTTCTTTCTCCCTGGTGCGGCAGGCGGGTTGCTCCGGTCCCGGAGCGTAGGCCGGTGGAGCCTCTTCTGGCTCTACACCGATGTCAGTCATCTTTGCTTCTTCAGGTGCGGACATTGCAGCAACACTCTGCTCACAATCCAACATGCTCGATCCTACTGAGGAGAGCGATAGGGTCGCGTCAATTAGAGTAGCCAGCTCCTCCCACTGCACTGGGGAGCCGCCCCCCAGGTATTCCAGTATATGGAGGGCGGTGTCCATGCTGGCAGACATGCAAATGTCCAGATAAGCCGTGGCGCCTGCCCTTGACCTTCTTCCCGCTTTTTCCTCAAAAAGGCGCCAATTTTTCCCGCCTTTTCGGGATGAAGGTGACGCAGCAGTAAATTCAGCAAGCCCAGCGGCCATCTTTAGGTACAAACGCTGTCTATTCACTGACGGCAAGCAGGAATGTTTAAAGTCCACAAAACCACACTCCAATGCGGCGATTTTCTTCCTCTGTTCAGCGCAATACTGCACAGCGCTTTTTAGAGGTTTTTGGTACACTTTGGGTACGATTTTCAGTCCACAAAGTCCACTTGAATAAAACAGGAAAATTGTCACTTTGGTCACAGGGCAACTGTATAAGGCACAAAGTTCACGCTCCTTGCACTAGAAAGCGTGCGTATCCTGTTCGTGACGCCAAAAGAGAAGGTGCAGTGTACTCAAGTTGTGCAGTAGGTGTTTCTGGGTGTAGTAGTGCAATATACACTAACCTGGTACAGCTGACTCTCTGCAAGGGCAGGTATAGGTAGGGAATAGTTCGTGACGCCAGTGCCAAGTAAACGGTGGCACGCCGTTTGCGGATGCAGGAATAATTTGAGGAAACGTTGTGTTAAAACAGAACTTCAACTTTAGTAGTTTGCAGGCAGAGACAATATTGGAAACGCAGTTCCTCAGCATACAGTCGATTTGGCAATTCGGTCGATGCAGGCAATTCAGTACAGCAGGGTAATTACAGAGTGTTGAACGCAGGATTTGCAGCAAAGGAGCTTGCACTCTAACTCTGTCTGATCCTGGAATGTAGCAATCCTTCACCAAGGCCCATTAACCTAAGTCTGGCTTTATATCCTTGATTTGGGCTTAGATAAGTACCTCCTCTGTCTTTCTTAGTACCTCTGGCTCCTCTGATCTTTGCCTCAGTCTCTCCTAGCTTCTGAATGGTTCCTCAGGCCCTTAGGCTAAGATGTTCCTGCTTCTGCATATGGGTATTCAGGAGGGAATCTTCTCCTGGACAGCAGGCTTCAGGCCTGGACTTGTCTCAGACATAGTCTAATCTCCAACTGTAGATCACAGACACTAGACTCCGTCCGCCTTGCACTTCCCTGACTGGCCTTATATAAACTAGGGCTCCCTAGCTCCCTCTATGGACTAGAAGTAGGAATGACACCCCTAGCCGGCCTGTAAGTGCAAGTTTCAGTGACAGGGAAATACACACATTACATTACATTCTATAAAACTGGCATATAGCAACTTCCCATAATTAGGAGGGACGACAGCACACCAAGTGACACTTTGGTAGTAACGGGTATTACAACTCCCGTATACTACACTACGACTACCGGATGGGCATGCATGTTTATGCTGGCGGATGGGAGGTGAGCAAAGACATGACCCACCTGGTAACAAGGGAGTGGGAGCTGGAGCAGACCTACCAACACCTGCTCAGCTCCGTTCATCCCCAACCTACCCGACAAGCAGAGCCAGATCTGCCCCCCTACAACTGGAAGGATTTTGACGGCGATACCCCCTGCTTTCCTACCAACTCCCAAAGTAGGGAACTTCATCGACTGGTTCTGGGAAGACCTCCTGACGGTAGGTAGAGATGGGACCGAAGTCTCTTCACCGGCCCTACAGGGATGCTGGGCAGCCGGCCCAGATCCCCAACTACAGCCAGCGTTACCTGGAGTCCAGACAGTCGGTCTGACTCCACAGCGGCAGCTTACTGTCACGGCGGGGAGCGGGGAAAACCCCCCACCGTGCAATGGAAGTGGCTGCAAAGCAAGATAGCAGGGCACAAGGAGCTGGTCACCACCTAAAGTAACCCTGAGCTCTCCCTGGACTCCTAGCGCATGAGCCGCCTCAGATGGTAAGGGGGCTCATGCTCATGAACCTAGGACCCTACTATCCCTGTAATGCCCTAGGCCCGTGATGGCGAACCTATGGCACGCGTGCCTTCTCTGTCGGCACGCGCGCCCTACCCCATATGTAAAGAGGAGGATCGTGGTCCCGGACTCCAGCTGACTTACGTTGATGTGCGCCGAACACAGAGGGGAGGGACTGGCATCAGCGCTGCGACGACAGAGGGGAGGGACTCACATCACTGCGCGCCTCCTGCGATCAGGAAGCAGAGAGGGCGCAACATGTGATATGGGAGGGGCGGAGGCAGAACCAGAGGACCGAACGGAACATTGCAGGGGAGCTCACTACCCTTCAGTATTCCCTCAGTGGCTGCTTGTGGGTTTCAGGTAGAAACATAACGCTGGTTGGCGGGCTTCTGCCAATCAGCGCTATGCTTCTTCCTCAGCTGTGTCAGTACAACATCATCTTGCTCTGTCAGTTGTACAGCCTGGACCCACGAGCTGAACAAGCAGTGAGAGAATCACATCTGCCCTGGTATAATTATTTTTTTATGTAAAACTTCACTCAGGGAGCACCCCTGTTCCCCACTCATACACCTCCAGACTCCAGCCCAGTGTATGGGGGGCCCATGCACACGACCAGTCTAAGGCTAGTTTCACGCCAGCGTCAGGACGGATCTGACAGCCTGTTGGATCCGTCCTGCCGCTAGTTCACGTGTGGCCCCGAACTGCTGCTCATCCCCATTGACTATAATGGGGGCGGAGTTCCGGCAGCAGCGCTCGGCGAGAGGCCCTTGGACTAAAACTACGACATGTCCGACATTTAGTACGGCAGCCTCTCACCGAGTGCTGCCGCTGGAACGCCGCCCCCATTATAGTCAATGGGAATGAGCAGCAGTCCGGGGCCACACGTGAACTAGCGGCAGGACGGATCCATCCTGTCGCTAGTGTGAAACTAGCCTGAGTGGGCCATATGTCCCGGTATTGATCATGTGCAGGGGAGCAGACAACATCATAAGATCCTATGATTGTGGGACATTAGTTCCCCTGTACACAATCAATGCCAGTCCGGGATATCTGGTCCGCTCACGTTATTTGAATGAAAAAAAAGGATCTCCGCCGGTCCCCAATTATAGCGAACAGGGCCAGGTGAACTTCCGGCAGTGCACGTGGTAGTTACGGATCCGGAAAAGCCTGCCGGAGAAGGCTGCCGCTAGTGGGAAAGTAGCCTAAGTTGGGAAGTGTTCAAGTTACCATTATTTTTCCATTCTGAATAAAGAAAAAAAATAAAAAAGAATCCTGTAAAAAAAAAATCCGGTGCATCAGTTGCACATTTAGCATTTATTTGATCCATTTCTGTGTGATCCTTTAGGCCTCATGCACACGACAGTGAATAATGGCCGTGTGACTGCCGTCTAAGTGACACACCGTCACGCGGCCATTTTTAGCACCAATGAAAGTCTATGGGGCTATTCACATGGCCGTTCTTTTAACAGCATCTGTCCAAAAATAGGACATGTCCTATTTTTCTCCGTTTCCACAGCCATGCGGACCCCACTGAAATCAATAAGACAGCCAATTGACGAGTACACTTTTATTAGGGGTTTAAAAAAGTGTCCCCATGGTTTAAACAATGCCCCCATGGTGACCCGCAGCAAAAAAAATAAAAAACTCACCTCATCCACTTGCTCGTGGTGCGGCAGTCTCTTCTCTCTCAGTGAGCAGGACCTGCCGAATTACCTGTGATGTGGGTGGTGACGTCATCACGCACATCGCAGGTCCTGTTCAGTGAAGATGGAAGAGACTGCTGCAGAGCGAGCAAGTGGATAAGGTGAGCTTTTTTTGTTTTTTTCGTGTAAAATCAAGAAAACAGAAACAACGGTGGACCATTATGGGGGCATTGTTTAAAGCATGGAGGAAATTAAGATGGGGCATTAAAAATAATTATTCATACCCTACGGGGGGCCATTATTTAAGATGGGAACCTACATTGGGGGCATAATTAAAGCTGAGGGTGCTAAAAAAAAAACACACACACACTATGGGGGACATTATTAAAGCTGGGGACAGTAAAAAAAATTCCTACACTATGGGGGCCATTATTAAAGCTGGGGTCCTACATGGGGGCATTAATAAAAATAAATATTTACACTGTGGGAGACATTATTTTAACTGGGGACAAAATAGGGGGCATTATTAAAGCTCGGGGCAGTAAAAATAAAAAATCGTACCCTATGGGGGACATTATTTTACCAGGGGGCCTACCATCCTGTGGGTGTTCTGAGAAGGGTGGGTCTAGAAATGACTGCCAATCAAATTCATCAGTTTTTCACGGACATGAAAAACTGATGCAAAATGGACATTAAAAATGGACACATGGCCAGAAAATGGATGCACACACTGATGCAAAATGGCCATCAAAAACTGACAGTGTGTCCGTTTTTAATGGACGTTTTTTTCCCTGTCATGTGCATGTAGCCTTAGGCTACTTACACACATGCGCTTTGCATTCTGGCAGGCTGTTCCCTCTGAGAACAGCCTGCCAGGATGAACTTGATTCAGCGCAGCCGGATGAAAGTGCTATATCTTCCAGCCCCGTTGAAGTATAATGGGGTACAGATGACATTGCATTCACAATATGTTTTGCCCTATAAGAGGCACCAGCCCATAAGATGCACCTAGGTTTTAAAGGAGGACAATAAGACAAAAATATTTTTAATTAGACCTCAGATCAGACCACCAATCAAACCTCCAATTTTAATAAGAACCTCAATCAGACTTAGCTCAGACCCAAATGTGAATGTGCCCCAATCAGACCTCAGTTAAGAATTGCCTCTCATCAGCCCCCATGTGTCTCATCAGCCCCCATGTGTCTCATCAGTCCCCAGCGTCTCAGGTCATCCCCCATGCCTCTCATCAGCCCCCATGTGTCTCATCAGTCCCCATGCGTCTCAGGTCATCCCCCATGTGTCTCATCAGTCCCCATGCGTCTCAGGTCATCCCCCATGCCTCTCATCAGCCCCCATGCCTCTCATCAGCCCCCATGTGTCTCAGGTCATCCCCCATGCCTCTCATCAGTCCTCATGTGTCTCATCAGTCCCCATGCGTCTCAGGTCATCTCCCATGCCTCTCATCAGCCCCCATGTGTCTCATCAGCCCCCATGTGTCTCATCATTCCCCATGCGTCTCAGGTCAGCCCCCATGCCTCTCATCAGCCCCCATGTGTCTCATCAGTCCCCATGCGTCTCAGGTCAGCCCCCATGCCTCTCATCAGCCCCCATGTGTCTCATCAGTCCCCATGCGTCTCAGGTCATCCCCCATGCCTCTCATCAGCCCCCATGTGTCTCATCAGCCCCCATGTGTCTCATCATTCCCCATGCGTCTCAGGTCATCCCCCATGCCTCTCATCAGTCCCCATGTGTCTCATGAGTCCCCATGCGTCACAGGTCATCCCCCATGCCTCTCATCAGCCCCCATGTGTCTCATCAGTCCCCATGCGTCTCAGGTCATCCCCCATGCCTCTCATCAGTCCCCATGCGTCTCAGGTCATCCCCCATGCCTCTCATCAGCCCCCATGTGTCTCATCAGCCCCCATGTGTCTCATCAGCCCCCATGTGTCTCATCAGTCCCCATGTGTCTCATCACTCCCCATGTGTCTCATCACTCCCCATGCGTCTCAGGTCATCCCCCATGTGTCTCATCAGTCCCCATGCGTCTCAGGTCATCCCCCATGTGTCTCAGGTCATCCCCCATGCCTCTCATCAGCCCCCATGTGTCTCATCAGTCCCCATGCGTCTCAGGTCATCCCCCATGCCTCTCATCAGCCCCCATGTGTCTCAGGTCATCCCCCATGCCTCTCATCAGTCCTCATGTGTCTCATCAGTCCCCATGCGTTTCAGGTCATCCCCCATGCCTCTCATCAGCCCCCATGTGTCTCATCAGCCCCCATGTGTCTCATCATTCCCCATGCGTCTCAGGTCAGCCCCCATGCCTCTCATCAGCCCCCATGTGTCTCATCAGTCCCCATGCGTCTCAGGTCATCCCCCATGCCTCTCATCAGCCCCCATGTGTCTCAGGTCATCCCCCATGCCTCTCATCAGTCCCCATGTGTCTCATCAGTCCCCATGCGTCTCAGGTCATCCCCCATGCCTCTCATCAGCCCCCATGTGTCTCATCAGCCCCCATGTGTCTCATCATTCCCCATGCGTCTCAGGTCAGCCCCCATGCCTCTAATCAGTCCCCATGTGTCTCATCAGTCCCCATGCGTCTCAGGTCATCCCCCATGCCTCTCATCAGTCCCCATGTGTCTCATGAGTCCCCATGCGTCTCAGGTCATCCCCCATGCCTCTCATCAGCCCCCATGTGTCTCATCAGTCCCCATGCGTCTCAGGTCATCCCCCATGCCTCTCATCAGCCCCCATGTGTCTCATCAGTCCCCATGTGTCTCAGGTCATCCCCCATGCCTCTCATCAGCCCCCATGTGTCTCATCAGTCCCCATGCGTCTCAGGTCATCCCCCATGCCTCTCATCAGTCCCCATGCGTCTCAGGTCATCCCCCATGTGTCTCATCAGCCCCCATGTGTCTCATCATTCCCCATGCGTCTCAGGTCATCCCCCATGCCTCTCATCAGTCCCCATGTGTCTCATGAGTCCCCATGCGTCACAGGTCATCCCCCATGCCTCTCATCAGCCCCCATGTGTCTCATCAGTCCCCATGCGTCTCAGGTCATCCCCCATGCCTCTCATCAGTCCACATGTGTCTCATCAGTCCCCATGCGTCTCAGGTCATCCCCCATGCCTCTCATCAGTCCCCATGCGTCTCAGGTCATCCCCCATGTGTCTCATCATTCCCCATGCATCTCAGGTCATCCCCCATGCCTCTCATCAGCCCCCATGTGTCTCATCAGTCTCCATGCGTCTCAGGTCATCCCCCATGCCTCTCATCAGTCCCCATGCCTCTCATCAGCCCCAAAACACAGAGCATATAAAATAAGAAATAACACCTCTCCTGCTCTGGATGCCACTGCCATAATGGAAGCGCTCATTAGTATTCGCCTCATAAGACACTGGAGCATTTTCCTCCCACTTTTGGTGGAAAAAAATGTGTCTTATGGGGCGAAAAATACAGTACATCTGGCTGACCCCTGAAGGATGGACAAAAACAGCAGAATGCTGCCATTTTTTGTCTGGATGATCTTCCACTTGCCTGCTGGAACATACTACCAGACATCTGCTAATGCACTAATGCAGATGTGAAGGTAGCCTTGTCCTGCATGCAGGATTTTTTTTTCCACCTGAAAAACATATCTGAGATAGAACTAAACATGCATAACTGATGCACACAATATTTTTTTTTTAGCAGGATCCATTTCCATTGCCCTTTTGTGCTGGTGGTCAGCAAATTGAAATGGAACACCAGCTAAGAATCACTGCCGTAGATTGTTGATTTAAATTAATATCCATTTCTTTAGTGTTAACTAATAGTATTAGCTATTTTTGGTATAGGGATAGATTTTATTGGGTGCTTCATTTTTCTTTTTAATGTTGTGTATTTGTAGACTCCAAGTCTTGAACACCCAAAAATGAGTGCAGCAAAAAAAAGCAAAAACAGATAGTGGAAGATCATTCCAAGAGGCCTGGACAGAGTCATTTGGAGTGATTGAACGCAATAGGAAAGCGTTATGCATTCTGTGTAATGAAACTGTTGTGTGTCGCACATCAAGTGTCAGACGGCATTTGGACACCAACCACAAAAGTGTTGCCGCACTTGGTGAAACTGAAAGAAAAGAGTTTCTTGAAGGGAAATTAAGAAGCTATCATTCCCAGTACCGTAGTTTTTCCAACTACCTTTCTAAAACAAATCATCTGACAAATGCCAGTTTTCAAATTTCACTATACACTGCGTGCAGAATTATTAGGCAAATGAGTATTTTGCCCACATCATCCTCTTTATGCATGTTGTCTTACTCCAAGCTGTATAGGCTCGAAAGCCTACTACCAATTAAGCATATTAGGTGATGTGCATCTCTGTAATGAGAAGGGGTGTGGTCTAATGACATCAACACCCTATATCAGGTGTGCATAATTATTAGGCAACTTCCTTTCCTTTGGCAAAATGGGTCAAAAGAAGGACTTGACAGGCTCAGAAAAGTCAAAAATAGTGAGATATCTTGCAGAGGGATGCAGCACTCTTAAAATTGCAAAGCTTCTGAAGCGTGATCATCGAACAATCAAGCGTTTCATTCAAAATAGTCAACAGGGTCGCAAGAAGCGTCTGGAAAAACCAAGGCGCAAAATAACTGCCCATGAACTGAGAAAAGTCAAGCGTGCAGCTGCCAAGATGCCACTTGCCACCAGTTTGGCCATATTTCAGAGCTGCAACATCACTGGAGTGCCCAAAAGCACAAGGTGTGCAATACTCAGAGACATGGCCAAGGTAAGAAAGGCTGAAAGACGACCACCACTGAACAAGACACACAAGCTGAAACGTCAAGACTGGGCCAAGAAATATCTCAAGACTGATTTTTCTAAGGTTTTATGGACTGATGAAATGAGAGTGAGTCTTGATGGGCCAGATGGATGGGCCCGTGGCTGGATTGGTAAAGGGCAGAGAGCTCCAGTCCGACTCAGACGCCAGCAAGGTGGAGGTGGAGTACTGGTTTGGGCTGGTATCATCAAAGATGAGCTTGTGGGGCCTTTTCGGGTTGAGGATGGAGTCAAGCTCAACTCCCAGTCCTACTGCCAGTTTCTGGAAGACACCTTCTTCAAGCAGTGGTACAGGAAGAAGTCTGCATCCTTCAAGAAAAACATGATTTTCATGCAGGACAATGCTCCATCACACGCGTCCAAGTACTCCACAGCGTGGCTGGCAAGAAAGGGTATAAAAGAAGAAAATCTAATGACATGGCCTCCTTGTTCACCTGATCTGAACCCCATTGAGAACCTGTGGTCCATCATCAAATGTGAGATTTACAAGGAGGGAAAACAGTACACCTCTCTGAACAGTGTCTGGGAGGCTGTGGTTGCTGCTGCACGCAATGTTGATGGTGAACAGATCAAAACACTGACAGAATCCATGGATGGCAGGCTTTTGAGTGTCCTTGCAAAGAAAGGTGGCTATATTGGTCACTGATTTGTTTTTGTTTTGTTTTTGAATGTCAGAAATGTATATTTGTGAATGTTGAGATGTTATATTGGTTTCACTGGTAAAAATAAATAATTGAAATGGGTATATATTTGTTTTTTGTTAAGTTGCCTAATAATTATGCACAGTAATAGTCACCTGCACACACAGATATCCCCCTAAAATAGCTAAAACTAAAAACAAACTAAAAACTACTTCCAAAAATATTCAGCTTTGATATTAATGAGTTTTTTGGGTTCATTGAGAACATGGTTGTTGTTCAATAATAAAATTAATCCTCAAAAATACAACTTGCCTAATAATTCTGCACTCCCTGTACATAGTAACATAGTACATAAGGCCGAAAAAAGACATTTGTCCATCCAGTTCGGCCTGTTATCCTGCAAGTTGATCCAGAGGAAGGCAAAAAAACCCTGTGAGGTAGAAGCCAATTTTCCTCACTTTAGGGGAATAAAAAATTTCTTCCCGACTCCAATCAGGCATCAGAATAACTCCCTGGATCAACGACCCCTCTCTAGTAGCTATAGCCTGTAATATTATTACACTCCAGAAATACATCCAGGCCCCTCCTGAATTCCTTTATTGTACTCACCATCACCACCTCCTCAGGCAGAGAGTTCCATAGTCTCACTGCTCTTACAGTAAAGAGTCCATAGTCTCACTGCTCTTACCGTATAGAGTCCATAGTCTCACTGCTCTTACCGTAAAGAGTCCATAGTCTCACTGCTCTTACCGTATAGAGTCCATAGTCTCACTGCTCTTACAGTAAAGAATCCATAGTCTCACTGCTCTTACAGTACAGAGTCCATAGTCTCACTGCTCTTACAGTATAGAGTCCATAGTCTCACTGCTCTTACAGTATAGAGCTCCATAGTCTCACTGCTCTTACAGTAAAGAGTCCATGGTCTCACTGCTCTTACAGTAAAGAGTCCATAGTCTCACTGCTCTTACAGTAAAGAGTCCATAGTCTCACTGCTCTTACAGTAAAGAGTCCATAGTCTCACTGCTCTTACAGTAAAGAGTCCATAGTCTCACTGCTCCTACAGTAAAGAGTCCATAGTCTCACTGCTCTTACAGTAAAGAGTCCATAGTCTCACTGCTCTTACAGTATAGAGTCCATAGTCTCACTGCTCTTACCGTAAAGAGTCCCTAGTCTCACTGCTCTTACAGTATAGAGTCCATAGTCTCACTGCTCTTACCGTAAAGAGTCCCTAGTCTCACTGCTCTTACAGTATAGAGTCCATAGTCTCACTGCTCTTACCGTAAAGAGTCCATAGTCTCACTGCTCTTACAGTAAAGAGTCCATAGTCTCACTGCTCTTACCGTAAAGAGTCCATAGTCTCACTGCTCTTACAGTAAAGAGTCCATAGTCTCACTGTTCTTACCGTAAAGAGTCCATAGTCTCACTGCTCTTACAGTAAAGAGTCCATAGTCTCACTGTTCTTACCGTAAAGAGTCCACAGTCTCACCGCTCTTACAGTATAGAGTCCATAGTCTCACTGCTCTTACAGTATAGAGTCCATAGTCTCACTGATCATACAGTAAAGACTCCATAGTCTCACTGCTCTTACAGTAAAGAGTCCATAGTCTCACTGCTCTTACAGTAAGAGTCCATAGTCTCACTGCTCTTACAGTATAGAGTCCATAGTCTCACTGCTCTTACAGTAAAGAGTCCATAGTCTCACTGCTCGTACAGTAAAGAGTCCATAGTCTCACTGCTCTTACAGTAAAGAGTCCATAGTCTCACTGCTCTTACAGTAAAGAGTCCATAGTCTCACTGCTTTTACAGTATAGAGTCCATAGTCTCACTGCTCTTACAGTAAAGAGTCCATAGTCTCACTGCTCTTACAGTATAGAGCCCATAGTCTCACTGCTCTTACAGTAAAGAGTCCATAGTCTCACTGCTCTTACAGTAAAGAGTCCATAGTCTCACTGCTCTTACAGTAAAGAGTCCATAGTCTCACTGCTCTTACAGTAAAGAGTCCATAGTCTCACTGCTCTTACAGTATAGAGCCCATAGTCTCACTGCTCTTACAGTAAAGAGTCCATAGTCTCACTGCTCTTACAGTAAAGAGTCCATAGTCTCACTGCTCTTACAGTATAGAGTCCACAGTCTCACTGCTCTTACAGTAAGAGTCCATAGTCTCACTGCTCTTACAGTAAAGAGTCCATAGTCTCACTGCTCTTACCGTAAAGAGTCCATAGTCTCACTGCTCTTACCGTAAAGAGTCCATAGTCTCACTGCTCTTACAGTATAGAGCCCATAGTCTCACTGCTCTTACAGTAAAGAGTCCATAGTCTCACTGCTCTTACAGTAAAGAGTCCATAGTCTCACTGCTCTTACAGTAGAGTCCATAGTCTCACTGCTCTTACAGTAAGAGGCCATAGTCTCACTGCTCTTACAGTACAGAGTCCATAGTCTCACTGCTCTTACAGTAAAGAGTCCATAGTCTCACTGCTCTTACAGTATATAGTCCATAGTCTCACTGCTCTTACAGTATAGAGGCCATAGTCTCACTGCTCTTACAGTAAAGAGGCCATAGTCTCACTGCTCTTACAGTAAAGAGTCCATAGTCTAACTGCTCTTACATTATTAGAGTCCAGTCTCACTGCTCTTACAGTAAAGAGTCCATAGTCTCACTGCTCTTACAGTATATAGTCCATTAGTCTCACTGCTCTTACAGTAAAGAGACCATAGTCTCACTGCTCTTACAGTAAAGAGTCCATAGTCTCACTGCTCTTACAGTAAAGCGTCCCATAGTCTCACTGCTCTTACAGTAAAGAGTCCATAGTTCTCACTGCTCTTACAGTAAAGAGTCCATAGTCTCACTGCTCTTACAGTATAGAGTCCATAAGTCTCACTGCTCTTACAGTATAGAGTCTATAGTCTCACTGCTCTTACAGTATAGAGTCCATAGTCCTCACTGCTCTTACAGTAAAGAGTCCATAGTCCTCACTGCTCTTACAGTATAGAGTCCCATAGGCTCACTGCTCTTACAGTAAAGAGTCCATAGTCTCACTGCTCTTACAGTAAATAGTCTATAGTCTCACTGCTCTTACAGTAAAGAGTCCATAGTCTCACTGCTCTTCAGTAAAGAGTCCCATAGTCTCACTGCTCTTACAGTAAAGAGTCCCATAGTCTCACTGCTCTTACAGTAAAGAGTCCATAGTCTCACTGCTCTTACAGTATAGAGTCTATTGTCTCACTGCTCTTACAGTAAAGTGTCCATAGTCTCACTGCTCTACAGTAAAGAGTCCATTGTCTCACTGCTCTTATAGTAAAGAGTCCATAGTCCTCACTGCTCTTACAGTATAGAGTCCAATGTCTCACTGCTCTTACAGTAAAGAGTCCATAGTCTCACTGCTCTTACAGTATAGAGTCCATAGTCTCACTGCTCTTATAGTAAAGAGTCCATAGTCCTCACTGCTCTTACAGTAAAGAGTCCATAGTCTCACTGCTCTTACAGTATAGAGTCCATAGTCTCACTGCTCTTACAGTAAAGAGTCCATAGTCTCACTGCTCTTACAGTAAAGAGTCCATAGTCTCACTGCTCTTACAGTAAAGAGACCATAGTCTCACTGTCTCTACAGTATGAGTCATAGTCTCACTGCTCTTACAGTAAAGAGTCCCATAGTCTCACTGCTTTACAGTATAGAGTCCATAGTCTCATGCTCTTACTGTAAAGAGTCCATAGTCTCACTGATCTTACAGTATAGAGTCCATAGTCTCACTGCTCTACAGTAAAGAGTCATAGTCTCACTGCTCTTACAGTATAGAGTCGCAAGTCTCACTGCTCTTACAGTAAAGAGTCCACAGTCTCACTGCTCTTACAGTAAAGAGTCCATAGTCTCACTGCTCTTACAGTAAAGAGTCCATAGTCTCACTGCTCTTACAGTATAGAGTCTATAGTCGACTGCTCTTACAGTAAAGAGTCCATAGTCTCACTGCTCTTACAGTATAGAGTCCATAGTCTCAGTGCTCTTACAGTAAAGAGTCCATAGTCTCACTGCTCTTACAGTAAAGAGTCCATAGTCTCACTGCTCTTACAGTAAAGAGTCCATAGTCTACACTGCTCATACGTAAAGAGTCCATAGTCTCACTGCCTTACAGTAAAGAGTCCATAGTCTCAGTGCTCTTACAGTAAAGAGTCATAGTCTCACTGCTCTTACAGTAAAGAGTCCATAGTCTCACTGCTCTTACAGTAAAGAGTCCATAGTCTCACTGCTCTTACAGTAAAGAGTCCATAGTCTCACTGCTCCTACAGTAAAGAATCCTCTTCTATGTTTGTGTACAAACCTTCTTTCCTCCAAACGCAGAGGATGTCCCCTCGTCACAGTCACAGTCCTGGGGATAAATAGCTGATGGGATAGATCTCTGTACTGACCCCTGATATATTTATACATAGTGATTAGATCTCCCCTCAGTCGTCTTTTTTCTAAAGTGAATAACCCTAATTTTGATAATCTTTCAGGGTACTGTAGTTGCCCCATTCCAGTTATTACTTTAGTTGCCCTCCTCTGGACCCTCTCCAGCTCTGCTATGTCTGCCTTGTTCACTGGAGCCCAGAACTGTACACAGTCCTCCATGTGTGGTCTGACCAGTGATGTGTAAAGTAGTAGGAATATGTTCTTATCACGGGCATCTATGCCCCTTTTGACAACCCATTATCCTATTGGCCTTGGCAGCAGCTGCCTGACACCGGTTTTTGCAGCTTAGTTTGCTGTTTATTAAAATTCCTAGATCCTTTTCCATGTCAGTGTTACCCAGTGTTTTACCATTTAGTATGTACGGGTGACTTGCATTATTTCTTCCCATGTGCATAACTTTACATTTGTCAGTGTTAAACCTCATCTGCCACTTATCTGCCCAAGACTCCAATCTATCCAGATCCCTCTGTGGTAGTATACTGTCCTCTGTAGTATATATACAGTATACTTTCCTCTGTAGTATATATACAGTATACTGTCCTCTGTAGTATATATACAGTATACTGTCCTCTGTAGTATATATACAGTATTCTGTCCTCTGTAGTATATATACAGTATACTGTCCTCTGTAGTATATATACAGTATACTGTCCTCTGTAGTATATATACAGTATACTGTCCTCTGTAGTATATATATACAGTATTCTGTCCTCTGTAGTATATATATAGTATACTGTCCTCTGTAGTATATATACAGTATACTGTCCTCTGTAGTATATATACAGTATACTGTCCTCTGTAGTATATATACAGTATACTGTCCTCTGTAGTATATATACAGTATACTGTCCTCTGTAGTATATATATACAGTATACTGTCCTCTGTAGTGTATATACAGTATACTGTCCTCTGTAGTATATATATACAGTATACTGTCCTCTGTAGTATATATACAGTATACTGTCCTCTGTAGTATATATACAGTATACTGTCCTCTTCAGTGTTAATTACTTTACACAGTTTAGTGTCATCTGCGAAAATTTATATTTTACTATGCAAGCCTTCTACAAGATCATTAATAAATATATTGAAGAGAATAGGGCCCAATACTGACCCCTGAGGTACCCCACTAGTGACAGTGACCCCTCCAGTACTGATCCCTGAGGTACCCCACTAGTGACAGTGACCCCTCCAGTACTGACCCCTGAGGTACCCCACTAGTGACAGTGACCCCTCCAGTACTGACCCCTGAGGTACCCCACTAGTGACAGTGACCCCTCCAGTACTGACCCCTGAGGTACTCCACTAGTGACAGTGACCCAATCTGAGTATGTACCATTAATAACCACCCTCTGTTTTCTATCACTCAGCCAGTTACTTACCCACATACAGACGTTTTCTCCCAGTCCGAGCATTCTCATTTTATATACTAACCTTTTATGTGGTACAGCGTCAGATGCTTTGGAGAAGTCCAGATATACGACATCCATTGATTCGCCGCTGTCAAGTCTAGAACTTACCTCCTCATAGAAACTGATTAAATTAGTTTGACATGACCGATCCCTCGTGAAGCCATGCTGATATGGCGTTATTTGCTTATTTCCGTTGAGATGCTCTAATATAGCATCTCTCAGAAAACCTTCAAACAGTTTACCCACAACAGATGTTAAACTTACCGGCCTATAGTTTCCGGGCTCTGTTTTTGGACCCTTTTTGAATTTTGGCACCACATTTGCCATGCGCCAATCCTGTGGGACATTCCCTGTCAGTACAGAGTCCGCAAATATCAGAAATAAGGGTCTGGCTAGGACATTACTTAATTCCCTTAGGATACGGGGGTGTATGCCATCCGGTCCTGGCGATTTGTCTATTTTGATATTTTTAAGTCGCTGTTGTACTTCTTCCTGGGTCAGACAGGACACTTTTAATGGCGAATTTATTTCAACATTCTGCATTTCATCTGACAGTTTATTTTCCTCAGTGAATACATTGGAGAACAAAATATTTAACAGCTTTGCTTTCTCCTCGTCGCTCTCTGCGACTCCCCCCTCATTACTCTTTAAAGGGCCGACACCTTCAGATTTATACTTTTTAACATTTATATAATTGAAGAACATTTTAGGGTTAGTTTTACTCTCTTTGGCAATTAATCTCTCGGTCTCTAGTTTGGCCGCTTTTATTTGTTTTTTACATGTTCTGTTTTTTTCCTTATAGTTGCCTAGCAAAACATGGTAAGCCCCTCTCTGATGGAGATATTATAAAAATGGCCATGCTGTCTGGGAGTGATCGTTAATTTCTAACGATAATTTGTTTTCCCTTAGTCCTAACAGCAGCACAGATGGGGTTAACTGCCCCCTGTGGACTGGTAGGACCGACGGAATTTTTAATGAGCCCAAGAACCAATAAGCGATCTTCAGCTCCCTGAAAGGGAGGAGATCGCCCCCCAGCCCACCGTGTCTTTAACAAGCATAATGTACCTAGGGTGGGAAATTTGTGTGCTGCTGTTAGGACTAAGGGAAAACAAATTATCGTTAGAAATTAACGATTCCCTTACGTCCTACCAGCAGCACAGATGGGGAGATAGCAAGAAGAATCCCCTAGGGAGGGTCCTCATGCCTGGCAGAACTAAGAACTGTCTGCCCAAAAACCGAAAACTCTGCCACCCTAGCATCTATCCTATAATGGGAGATGAAGGTTGACTCAGAGCTCCAGGAGGCCGCCTTACAGATCAACTCTAAGGGGAGAAGTCTTCTCTCCGCCCCAGCATCTTCATGAGAGACCGGATGGAGACTCGACGAGGGACGTAAAGGACCCTTGTCAGGTCCTGAATCCGCTCTCTCCTTTCTAGAGTCAACTGGAGGGACATCTCCACAGAGTCGACCACGAATCCTAAATAATGGATTGAAGTCGATGGGCTCACATTCGACTTCTGCCAGTTGATAATCCAGCCCAGGCGGAGGAGAAAGGAGATTGCGATCTGAAGATGGTGGGTAAGGATCGGAACTGAAGAGGCTATGAAAAGCCAATCGTCCAGATAAGGAATAATAGTCAGTCCTTGAAGTCTCAAAGCTGCCACCACCGACACCACCACCTTGGTGAAGATAAGAGGGGCAGAAGAGATTCCGAAGGGAAGAGCGGTGAACTGAAAATGCCTGCGAACCCCTGAAATCTGGACCGCGATCCTGAGGAACTTCCGGGAGGCGGAATGGATCGGGATGTGGAGGTAAGCATCCCCGAGGTCCAGAGTAGCCATGAGGTCCCCCGGGTTGAGGATGTGGCTGACTGACCTTATGTTTTCCATCCGAAACCTGGTTTTTCTTACAAATCGATTGAGAAATCTCAAGTCGATGATCATCTGGAGATCTCCCGTCTTCTTGGGAACCAGGAATACTGGAGAATAAATCCCTAGGCCTCTCTCCCCTGCCGGCACCTCCTCCAGAGCTCCCTTGGAGATATAGTCCTGAATGTAAGACTCTAGGATCTTCTGTTTGGCAGACCCGAAGTTTCACGTGGCGATGAATCTCTCTGGGGGGGGGGGGAGAGATGAGATCTACCCGGTAACCGGCAGAAACTATACCCTGAACCCAGGGGTCTGCAATCTGCTGGGCCCAAATGTGTTTGAAGTGGGAGAGATGGCCCCCCACGGGAATCTGGGGAGGGATACGGGAAAATCTAGAGGAAATACGGCAGGGGCAGCAGGGTTTAACCAAGAGCCTCGGGGAGGCCCATAGTCAGGAGTGTTTCGCCTCCCTGGTGGGTTTGCGGGGGCGTCTCGAGGATCTACGAGACGGCCCCCCCCAATCTCTACGCCTAGCCTGCTGCCCTGAACGGCCTCCGCCTTTTTGATCCTGTCTGGTGCGTCCCCGAAAGGGCTGCTGGGGGAGACTCTTTCTTTCTTTCTTGTCGGAGAGTCCCTCCATAATTTTATCCAACTCGGATCCGAACAGCCTATCCGGCTCGAAGGGGAGCCCACATAAATTAAACTTGGACGCGTTGTCTGCATTCCAAGGCTTCAGCCATATAGGTCTACGAGCGGCTGAGACCAGAGCCATTGTTTTGGCTGCCAGTTTTAACTGCATCTGGGTGGAATCACACAGAAAATCCATAGCCAGATTGACTGACTTGAAGGCGGTCAAGATGTCATCCCGGGAGACGCTCTGGTCAACGTCTTTCTGAATTTGATTCAGCCTGGAGCGTAGTAAGGAGGCTACTTCAGTGGCCGCAATAGATGTCGATGCGGAGGCAGCGGCCGCCGCGTAACCCCTTCTTAGGGTGCACTCTGCCTTCCGATCTAGAGGGTCCTGCAGACTAGACCCATCGTCTGCAGGGACCAGAGTGCGCCTGGACAACTTGGCTATCGCCATGTCCACCTTGGGAATGGAACCCCACGATTCCACCAAGGGTTTAGCCATCGGGTACATAAGCTTGAACTTCCTGGTGAGGACTGGACCTTTTTCAGGCTTTCTCCACTCTGTGCGCATCACAGAAAGAAGCGTCTCATCCGCCCTAAAGACACGCTGTGTCCGGCCGGCGGGATCGGAGGACTCCCCCATGTCAACATCATGGTCCCCCGACCTGATGGACTTCAGCAACTTCTGTGTTTTCTCTGGTGGAAAAAAACAAGAAGTTAGTTCTTCTTCCTCAGAAGATGACCCCACCGAACAGGGGGTGGGTCTCTCGACTGGTGCAGCCACTTCCATAGGAGTCTGGGAGGATCCTGGTAGCCTCTCATTAAGTAGGTGCACTACTCCCTGTATGGAATCGTCCACATAGGTCTTGGTCCACTGGAACATCTCCTGCATCGTGGGTTCCGTGGATGCCTGTGTGCGACAACTTTCACACCTTGAATAAGGGCAGTTGTCGTCCAAGGGTGTGTTACAGTCGTAACAGGCCAAGTGCTTTCTTTTGGCCCCGGACTTCCGCTGTTGATCCGAATCCCTAGGGGAAGCCATCACTGTAACAGAAAAAAGACAGGTCATAACTCCTAACAAACACACAGCGAGGTGGAAAGAGACCATATGGACGCCCACCAGCACTTGAAGAAAATAGAGCCTGAAGAAAATACCCAATAGCAATGAAATATATGCCAAGCACAGGGAACTCTGGAGCTAGCTTGTCAAAGCAACGCAACCAGAGACTGAATGTCAGGCTCTGGGCGTTTAAAAAGGGGAAGCTCCGCCCCTGGGCGGTACCTCCACAGAACTAAGCCCAGAGATCTAATGGAGCCTTATTATAGGCTCAGCTTTACACATACACATCTCCCTTAAGAACTCTGACAGTGCAGGATGTCCCTTGGAGGAAAAAGACCGTGCGGTGAGAAGAAAAAACCCACCGCGCCGTCGGAGATACGAGAAACCGGAAGTGACGTTGTGCACCTGAGCGTCACTTCCAGAAGATGGCGGCGCCCAAGGCGCCGACACTAGCGCGGCGAGAGCAAACGGGGCACAGCTGCGCCTCCGAAAACCAGCGTCGGAGGAAGAGGGGAGGGGGGCCACCCCCCCGAGGTACAACTGTAAAATGTAGCGCCGCAATAAGCCTAGAAAGCAAAGGCAAAAAGGCAAAAGGGGCGATCTCTTAGAAAAAACAAGAGAGCCCCCTTCAAACACACTACAGCTCCCCGAAAGGGGAAGCCTCACGCCAGTCCACCTGTCCAAAGGACAGAAAAAAACACGGTGGGCTGGGGGGCGATCTCCTCCCTTTCAGGGAGCTGAAGATCGCTTATTGGTTCTTGGGCTCATTAAAAATTCTGCCAGTCCTACCAGTCCACAGGGGCAGTTAACCCCATCTGTGCTGCTGGTAGGACGTAAGGGAATTCCCTTTTCCATGATTTCCCAAACAAGGATAAAATTATTCAGCGCATCTCTGAGATGCCACTTAGCAGAAATGCTGTTAAAGACCGAGTCCAGCGCATGGCCAGCGATGTTAGTCAGCAGCTCACCACTGACTTACAAAAGGCAGCCTGCTACTCCATGTGCTTGGACGAAAGGGTCACAGATAGAAATAATCATGCAAGGCTATGCTGCTGGTGACATCATGAGAGAAGAGCTGGTGAAACTAGTGTCTTTGCCTAAAAGAACACAAGGGATAGATATCTACAATGCTGTGATGGAGGTTTCTTTGTCACAAGACATAAGACCAGAAAAAGTGGTTTCAATTACTAGTGATGGGGCGCCTTCTATGGTGGGGGCAACATCTGGTTTCATACAGTTCTTTGTTAAAGAAACGAAACATGAAGTCATTCAGTTCCATTGCATTATACACCAAGAAGCTCTTTGTGCCGGGGAAAGCAGCAAAAAACTTGACGATGTCCTCCAAGATGTCACAAAAATGGTGAATTACATCATGGCTCGCGCTGAGAATTCTCGACAGTTTCAAGCACTTCTTGAGGAGGTTCAGGCCCAGTATAATTGTTTACTTATGTACAATAATGTACGGTGGCTGAGCAGAGGACGAGTCCTGGAGAGATTTGTAGCCTGTTTGGATGAAATTAGGCTCTTCATGGATGAAAAAGAGCAGGAATCTCCACAGCTCACTGATATGGCCTGGCTTACCAACCTCATGTGTTTTACTGATTTTACACTGCACTTCAATGTACTGAACAAACAACTGCAAGGTGGAGGGAAAACAGCAGAAAGGAGGTTTTGCGATATCAAAACATTTGAGAGAAAACTACAGGTTTTTGAAAGAGACCTTGAAAGTGGGCAGCTAAAATATTTTCCAAATCTAAAAAAGCATTTAGAAAATGCTACAGCATTTGCAGACAATCCTACCAGCCACCAGGAAATCTACAAGGAATTTTCTAGCATCCTAGCAGCTGCGATGGTGAATTTTAATAAAAGATTTTTACAATTCCGTAAATTGGAGACAACCCTGTGTTTTCTCACTTCTCCAGATAAAGCCAAATTTGAAGAACTTGATCTTTCCTGCTTAGACTGGTTAGATTTAGGAATAGAGTTAAGCGAACACCTGGATGTTCGGGTTTGAGAAGTTCGGCCGAACTTCCCGGAAATGTTCGGGTTCGGGATCCGAACCCGATCCGAACTTCGCCCCGAACCCGAACCCCATTGAAGTCAATGGGGACCCGAACTTTTGGGCACTAAAAAGGCTGTAAAATAGCCCAGGAAAGGGCTAGAGGGCTGCAAAAGGCAGCAACATGTAGGTAAATCCCCTGCAAACAAATGTGGATAGGGAAATTAATTAAAATTAAAATTAAAAAAATTAAAATGAACCAATATCAATTGGACAGAGGTCCCATAGCAGAGAATCTGGCTTCACGTCAGCAGAGAATCAGTCTCTTCATGTCATAGCAAAGAATCTGGCTTCATGTCAGCAGAGAATCAGTCTTCATGTCATAGCAGAGAATCTGGCTTCATGTCAGCAGAGAATCTGTCTTCATGTCATAGCAGAGAATCAGGCTTCACGTCACCCACCACTAGAACAGGCAACTGTCACATATTTAGGCCCCGGCACCCAGACAGAGGAGAGCGGTCCCATAGCAGAGAATCTGGCTTCATGTCAGCAGAGAATCAGTCTTCATGTCATAGCAGAGAATCAGGCTTCACGTCACCCACCACTGGAACAGGCCACTGTCACATATTTAGGCCCAGGCACCCAGGCAAAGGAGAGAGGTCCCGTAACAGAGAATCTGGCCTTATGTCAGCGCAGAATCTGTATTCATGTCATAGCAGAGAATCAGGCTTCACGTCACCCACCACTGGAACAGGCCACTGTCACACATTTAGGCCCAGGCACCCAGACAGAGGAGAGAGGTCCCGTAACAGAGAATCTGGCCTTATGTCAGCGCAGAATCTGTATACATGTCATAGCAGAGAATCAGGCTTCACGTCACCCACCACTGGAACAGGCCACTGTCACATATTTAGGCCCAGGCACCCAGACAGAGGAGAGCGGTCCCGTAACAGAGAATCTGGCCTTATGTCAGCGCAGAATCTGTCTTCATGTCATAGCAGAGAATCAGGCATCACGTCACCCACCACTGGAACAGGCCACTGTCACACATTTAGGCCCAGGCACCCAGGCAGAGGAGAGAGGTCCCGTAACAGAGAATCTGGCCATATGTCAGCGCAGAATCTGTATTCATGTCATAGCAGAGAATCAGGCTTCACGTCACCCACCACTGGAACAGGCCACTGTCACACATTTAGGCCCAGGCACCCAGACAGAGGAGAGCGGTCCCGTAACAGAGAATCTGGCCTTATGTCAGCGCAGAATCTGTCTTCATGTCATAGCAGAGAATCAGGCATCACGTCACCCACCACTGGAACAGGCCACTGTCACACATTTAGGCCCAGGCACCCAGGCAGAGGAGAGAGGTCCCGTAACAGAGAATCTGGCCTTATGTCAGCGCAGAATCTGTATTCATGTCATAGCAGAGAATCAGGCATCACGTCACCCACCACTGGAACAGGCCACTGTCACACATTTAGGCCCAGGCACCCAGGCAGAGGAGAGAGGTCCCGTAACAGAGAATCTGGCCATATGTCAGCGCAGAATCTGTATTCATGTCATAGCAGAGAATCAGGCTTCACGTCACCCACCACTGGAACAGGCCACTGTCACACATTTAGGCCCAGGCACCCAGGCAGAGGAGAGAGGTCCCGTAACAGAGAATCTGGCCTTATGTCAGCGCAGAATCTGTCTTCATGTCATAGCAGAGAATCAGGCTTCACGTCACCCACCACTGGAACAGGCCACTGTCACACATTTAGGCCCCGGCACCCAGACAGAGGAGAGAGGTCCCGTAACAGAGAATCTGGCCTTATGTCAGCGCAGAATCTGTATTCATGTCATAGCAGAGAATCAAGCTTCACGTCACCCACCACTGGAACAGGCCACTGTCACACATTTAGGCCCCGGCACCCAGACAGAGGAGAGCGGTCCCGTAACAGAGAATCTGGCCTTATGTCAGCGCAGAATCTGTATTCATGTCATAGCAGAGAATCAGGCTTCACGTCACCCACCACTGGAACAGGCCACTGTCACATATTTAGGCCCAGGCACCCTGGCAGAGGAGAGCGGTCCCGTAACAGAGAATCTGGCCTTATGTCAGCGCAGAATCTGTCTTCATGTCATAGCAGAGAATCAGGCTTCACGTCACCCACCACTGAAACAGGCCACTGTCACACATTTAGGCCCAGGCACCCAGACAAAGGAGAGAGGTCCCGTAACAGAGAATCTGGCCTTATGTCAGCGCAGAATCTGTCTTCATGTCATAGCAGAGAATCAGGCATCACGTCACCCACCACTGGAACAGGCCACTGTCACACATTTAGGCCCCGGCACCCAGACAGAGGAGAGCGGTCCCGTAACAGAGAATCTGGCCTTATGTCAGCGCAGAATCTGCATTCATGTCATAGCAGAGAATCAGGCTTCACGTCACCCACCACTGGAACAGGCCACTGTCACACATTTAGGCCCAGGCACCCAGGCAGAGGAGAGAGGTCCCGTAACAGAGAATCTGGCTTCATGTCAGCGCAGAATCTGTATTCATGTCATAGCAGAGAATCAGGCTTCACGTCACCCACCACTGGAACAGGCCACTGTCACATATTTAGGCCCCGGCACCCAGGCAGAGGAGAGAGGTCCCGTAACAGAGAATCTGGCTTCATGTCAGCACAGAATCAGTCTTCATGTCATAGCAGAGAATCAGGCTTCACGTCACCCACCACTGGAACAGGCCACTGTCACACATTTAGGCCCAGGCACCCAGGCAGAGGACAGAGGTCCCGTAACAGAGAATCTGGCCTTATGTCAGCGCAGAATCAGTCTTCATGTCATAGCAGAGAATCAGGCTTCACGTCACCCACCACTGGAACAGGCCACTGTCACACATTTAGGCCCAGGCACCCAGGCAGAGGAGAGAGGTCCTGTAACAGAGAATCTGGCCTTATGTCAGCGCAGAATCTGTCTTCATGTCATAGCAGAGAATCAGGCTTCACGTCACCCACCACTGGAACAGGCCACTGTCACACATTTAGGCCCCGGCACCCAGACAGAGGAGAGAGGTCCCGTAACAGAGAATCTGGCCTTATGTCAGCGCAGAATCTGTATTCATGTCATAGCAGATATAATATTATTATAGGACTGATACTTTGCTTTTACTTTGTTTTTATCTGCTGCTGTAATAAATGTCATTATATTTATATATTACCACTGTATAATAAAGATCCCTTTACTTAAGAGAGTGCCCCACTTCCATTTTATACTTGAATATAATGGAGTGGCTCACCGCTGATTGTGGGTGGTACGGTGCTAACAAGCTCTGATTGAGGACACCCTGCCTCAATTGATAAAACGGGTGAAGAAAGTAAAATACTGAAGATTGTATTTCCTGTAATACATTGGGGGTAATATATCTAATTCAATGTCCATGCAACCGTCAGTACATAGGTCGGACAAAACGGGTTATGAAAATAAGGATTAATGAACATATTGCGAATATTAAAAAAGGTTATGATAAACATGCACTATCGAAACACTACAAAGAAACACACAACTGTAATCCAGAAGGATCAAAATTTATGGGACTAGAGAAGATAGAGCAACATTGGAGGGGAGGTGATTTTATCCAAAGAATGTCTAGAGCAGAATCTAGACAGATCTATGAATTTGGATCCATATTACCATTTGGATTGAATTCTGATATGGAGCTGTTTGGATTTTTATGAGGTCGGAGTCCCATTCCCGATGGCGGATCCCATGTTTGGCCGTTTATCGGCACTGGGACCCGCTCTCTGGTTTGGGAACCTGACCTATTCCGACCAATTCCATTTTGCATGTAGATTTTATTTTACATTCTATTTGTGATGTTTTATACTCAACCCTACATTTTATTAATTTTAGGTTTATCATGTGATTCATACAATTATATTGAATATACTATTTATGTTTTTAACCCTTGTAATAAACATGTTTATATATATTTTCATATTTTTCATATTTTTAAGTATCTACAAATATCAGATATGGCTCATATTTTATATATTATGAAATCGTAAGGCATAAAGTTTAAAAAGAGGAAAAACGCATTAGAAACGCATCCATAAGGAAAAAAAACGCTATAAAACCGCACATAAACCGCAAGAGGTAGTTAATTTGAGAATTTGGAATCCCGGATTATCTAACCATGGTTTGTGGATGACTTTGGGAGCATTTAAGGAACAGGAGGTTGGGAGTGCCGGATATGACCACTGAGGAAGGGATGTGGAATCATCCCGAAACGCGTCTGGGATATCGGACACTCTGGTGAAACCTCCGCAACAACTAATCTGTGCATGGCCATGCTAGACTTTGTTTCTATGAACCGAATCCAAGCTGTTCCAGCAAATAAATCGACGAACTAAGCGCAGTGATTTAGCTTACCGGACGGGAGTCCCGCGCTTGCTATCACGAGACTGGACTGTCGATCAGCACGAATAGCGAGGAAGTATTGGCGTCCTCTCTTCATCGGCTGCACACAGCTAGGAATAGGATTTCGGAATCATATGTGGAAGGAGGTAAGGGTTTTCTCCTCTCCTAATAACATTAGCCGCACTCACATCTGAGTGAACCGCTTGCTTCAGACGGCTGATTATAGCCTTGTTCAAAAATTACAAGTCCACAGAGTTTCTTATTATATGGTCCGTATGAAAAGACATTAACTGGGACAGTGTCTGTGACAACTACTGCTAACTACAGAAGGTTTAAGCACATATTGATGTGTATTGGACCACAACATAATTCACCTTGATATTGTGATTTTATTTTCACTTCGTTTATTTTTTCACAGACACAAAAGGGATTTATCTTCATTTTTATTTTTATTTTTGCTCTCACCACTATTTGTTTGGACATAAATCACTGAACACTTTTTCACCTCCACTAATTTTTGTGGTCCTCATCACATGCCATCCTTGGATATCGATTGCGTACTTGCGCTATTTGTCGCTATTATAGCTCCTCCATATTGCCATAATCCTTTGTGTAAAAGCTGCTAATTTATTGCCACATTATTACTGTTTAACAGTTGCTGCTGTTCATTGCTACAAGTGATATTATTTAGACACTATTGTGGTTGTAATTCATTGTCTATGGTCACACCAGACCAATTTCCTAGGAATTTTAATATTTTGAGTGTATATGTCAGTTGATTTTATTCATTGTATGAATTTATATTAGATATATAATAAATTATTTCATGCCATAGAGTGAGTGCTCGCTCGTATTCCATTTTATACTTGTTTCACTTTTTCAGACTGGGTGTTGTCTGTCAGTGGGAGCACCTCTGTTGGATCTCCACCTTATTTTAGTGCGACATTTCCTTATATTTATATAAATCTGAAGGTGTCGGCCCTTTAAAGAGTAATGAGGGGGGAGTCGCAGAGAGCGACGAGGAGAAAGCAAAGCTGTTAAATATTTTGTTCTCCAATGTATTCACTGAGGAAAATAAACTGTCAGATGAAATGCTGAATGTTGAAATAAATTCCCCATTAAAAGTGCCCTGTCTGACCCAGGAAGAAGTACAGCAGCGACTTAAAAAGATTAAAATAGACAAATCGCCAGGACCGGATGGCATACACCCCCGTATCCTAAGGGAATTAAGTAATGTCATAGCCAGACCCTTATTTCTGATATTTGCGGACTCTATACTGACAGGGAATGTCCCACAGGATTGGCGCATGGCAAATGTGGTGCCAATATTCAAAAAGGGTCCAAAAACAGAGCCTGGAAACTATAGGCCGGTAAGTCTAACATCTGTTGTGGGTAAACTGTTTGAAGGTTTTCTGAGAGATGCTATGTTAGAGCATCTCAACGGAAATAAGCAAATACCGCCATATCAGCATGGCTTTATGAGGGATCGGTCATATCAAACTAATTTAATCAGTTTCTATGAGGAGGTAAGTTCTAGACTTGACAGCGGCGAATCAATGGATGTCGTATATCTGGACTTCTCCAAAGCATTTGACACTGTACCACATAAAAGGTTAGTATATAAAATGAGAATGCTCGGACTGGGAGAAAACGTCTGTATGTGGGTAAGTAACTGGCTGAGGGATAGAAAACAGAGGGTGGGTATTAACGGTGCACACTCAGATTGGGTCACAGTCACTAGTGGGGTACCTCAGGGGTCAGTACTGGAGGGGGTCACTGTCACTAGTGGGGTACCTCAGGGGTCAGTACTGGAGGGGTCACTGTCACTAGTGGGGTACCTCAGGGGTCAGTACTGGAGGGGTCACTAGTGGGGTACCTCAGGGGTCAGTACTGGAGGGGTCACTGTCACTAGTGGGGTACCTCAGGGGTCAGTACTGGAGGGGTCACTGTCACTAGTGGGGTACCTCAGGGGTCAGTACTGGGCCCTATTCTCTTCAATATATTTATTAATGATCTTGTAGAAGGCTTGCACAGTAAAATATCAATTTTCGCAGATGACATTAAACTGTGTAAAGTAATTTACACTGATGAGGACAGTATACTGTATATATATATATACTACAGAGGACAGTATACTGTATATATACTACAGAGGACAGTATACTGTATATATACTACAGAGGACAGTATACTGTATATATATACTACAGAGGACAGTATACTGTATATATATACTACAGAGGACAGTATACTGTATATATACTACAGAGGACAGTATACTGTATATATACTACAGAGGACAGTATACTGTATATATACTACAGAGGACAGTATACTGTATATATACTACAGAGGACAGTATACTGTATATATATACTACAGAGGACAGTATACTGTATATATACTACAGAGGACAGTATACTGTATATATACTACAGAGGACAGTATACTACTACAGAGGGATGTGGATAGATTGGAGGCTTGGGCAGATAAGTGGCAGATGAGGTTTAACACTGACAAATGTAAAGTTATGCACATGGGAAGGAATAATGCAAGTCACCCGTACATACTAAATGGTAAAAGACTCGGTAACACTGACATGGAAAAGGATCTAGGAATTTTAATAAACAGCAAACTAAGCAGCAAAAACCAGTGTCAGGCAGCTGCTGCCAAGGCCAACAAGATAATGGGTTGCATCAGAAGGGGCATAGATTCCCGTGATATGAACATAGTCCTACCACTTTACAAATCGCTAGTCAGACCACACATGGGGGACTGTGTACAGTTCTGGGCTCCTGTGAACAAGGCAGACATAGCAGAGCTGGAGAGGGTTCAGAGGAGGGCAACTAAAGTAATAACTGGAATGGGGCAACTACAGTACCCTCAAAGATTATCAAAATTAGGGTTATTCACTTTAGAAAAAAAGACGACTGAGGGGAGATCTAATTAATATGTATAAATATATCAGGGGTCAGTACAGAGATCTCTCCCATCATCTATTTATCCCCAGGACTGTGACTGTGACGAGGGGACATCCTCTGCGTCTGGAGGAAAGAAGGTTTGTACACAAACATAGAAAAGGATTCTTTACTGTAAGAGCAGTGAGATTATGGACTCTTTACTGTAAGAGCAGTGAGACTATGGACTCTTTACTGTAAGAGCAGTGAGACTATGGACTCTTTACTGTAAGAGCAGTGAGACTATGGACTCTATACTGTAAGAGCAGTGAGACTATGGACTCTGTACTGTAAGAGCAGTGAGACTATGGACTCTTTACTGTAAGAGCAGTGAGACTATGGACTCTTTACTGTAAGAGCAGTGAGACTATGGACTCTTTACTGTAAGAGCAGTGAGACTATGGACTCTATACTGTAAGAGCAGTGAGACTATGGACTCTGTACTGTAAGAGCAGTGAGACTATGGACTCTTTACTGTAAGAGCAGTGAGACTATGGACTCTTTACTGTTAGAGCAGTGAGACTATGGATTCTACTGTAAGAGCAGTGAGACTATGGACTCTATACTGTAAGAGCAGTGAGACTATGGACTCTTTACTGTAAGAGCAGTGAGACTATGGACTCTTTACTGTAAGAGCAGTGAGACTATGGACTCTTTACTGTAAGAGCAGTGAGACTATGGACTCTTTACTGTAAGAGCAGTGAGACTATGGACTCTTTACTGTAAGAGCAGTGAGACTATGGACTCTTTACTGTAAGAGCTGTGAGACTATGGACTCTTTACTGTAAGAGCAGTGAGACTATGGACTCTTTACTGTAAGAGCAGTGAGACTATGGACTCTATACTATAAGAGCAGTGAGACTATGGACTCTATACTGTAAGAGCAGTGAGACTATGGACTCTTTACTGTAAGAGCAGTGAGACTATGGACTCTATACTGTAAGAGCAGTGAGACTATGGACTCTTTACTGTAAGAGCAGTGAGACTATGGACTCTATACTGTAAGAGCAGTGAGACTATGGACTCTTTACTGTAAGAGCAGTGAGACTATGGACTCTATACTGTAAGAGCAGTGAGACTATGGACTATTTACAGTAAGAGCAGTGAGACTATGGACTCTTTACTGTAAGAGCAGTGAGACTATGGACTCTATACTGTAAGAGCAGTGAGACTATGGACTCTTTACGGTAAGAGCAGTGAGACTATGGACTCTATACTGTAAGAGCAGTGAGACTATGGACTCTATACTGTAAGAGCAGTGAGACTATGGACTCTTTACGGTAAGAGCAGTGAGACTATGGACTCTTTACTGTAAGAGCAGTGAGACTATGGACTCTTTACTGTAAGAGCAGTGAGACTATGGACTCTTTACGGTAAGAGCAGTGAGACTATGGACTCTTTACGGTAAGAGCAGTGAGACTATGGACTCTTTACTGTAAGAGCAGTGAGACTATGGACTCTTTACTGTAAGAGCAGTGAGACTATGGACTCTTTACTGTAAGAGCAGTGAGACTATGGACTCTTTACGGTAAGAGCAGTGAGACTATGGACTCTTTACTGTAAGAGCAGTGAGACTATGGACTCTTTACTGTAAGAGCAGTGAGACTATGGATTCTATACTGTAAGAGCAGTGAGACTATGGACTCTTTACTGTAAGAGCAGTGAGACTATGGACTCTTTACTGTAAGAGCAGTGAGACTATGGATTATATACTGTAAGAGCAGTGAGACTATGGACTCTTTACTGTAAGAGCAGTGAGACTATGGACTCTTTACAGTAAGAGCAGTGAGACTATGGACTCTTTACTGTAAGAGCAGTGAGACTATGGACTCTATACTGTAAGAGCAGTGAGACTATGGACTCTTTACTGTAAGAGCAGTGAGACTATGGACTCTGTACTGTAAGAGCAGTGAGACTATGGACTCTTTACAGTAAGAGCAGTGAGACTATGGACTCTTTACTGTAAGAGCAGTAAGACTATGGACTCTTTACTGTAAGATCAGTGAGACTATGGACTCTTTACTGTAAGAGCAGTGAGACTATGGATTCTATACTGTAAGAGCAGTGAGACTATGGACTCTTTACTGTAAGAGCAGTGAGACTATGGACTCTTTACTGTAAGAGCAGTGAGACTATGGACTCTTTACTGTAAGAGCAGTGAGACTATGGACTCTTTACTGTAAGAGCAGTGAGACTATGGACTCTTTACTGTAAGAGCAGTGAGACTATGGACTCTTTACAGTAAGAGCAGTGAGACTATGGACTCTTTACTGTAAGAGCAGTGAGACTATGGACTCTATACTGTAAGAGCAGTGAGACTATGGACTGTTTACTGTAAGAGCAGTAAGACTATGGACTCCTTACTGTAAGAGCAGTGAGACTATGGACTCTATACTGTAAGAGCGGTGAGACTATGGACTCTTTACTGTAAGAGCAGTGAGACTATGGACTCTATACTGTAAGAACAGTGAGACTATGGACTCTATACTGTAAGAGCAGTGAGACTATGGTCTCTTTACTGTAAGAGCAGTGAGACTATGGACTCTTTACTGTAAGAGCAGTGAGACTATGGACTCTTTACTGTAAGAGCAGTGAGACTATGGACTCTATACTGTAAGAGCAGTGAGACTATGGACTCTTTACTGTAAGAGCAGTGAGACTATGGACTCTATACTGTAAGAGCAGTGAGACTATGGACTATTTACAGTAAGAGCAGTGAGACTATGGACTCTTTACTGTAAGAGCAGTGAGACTATGGACTCTATACTGTAAGAGCAGTGAGACTATGGACTCTATACTGTAAGAGCAGTGAGACTATGGACTCTTTACGGTAAGAGCAGTGAGACTATGGACTCTATACTGTAAGAGCAGTGAGACTATGGACTCTTTACTGTAAGAGCAGTGAGACTATGGACTCTTTACTGTAAGAGCAGTGAGACTATGGACTCTTTACTGTAAGAGCAGTGAGACTATGGACTCTATACTGTAAGAGCAGTCAGACTTTGGAACTCTCTGCCTGAGGAGGTGGTGATGGTGAGTACAATAAAGGAATTCAGGAGGGGCCTGGATGTATTTCTGGAGTGTAATAATATTACAGGCTATAGCTACTAGAGAGGGGTCGTTGATCCAGGGAGTTATTCTGATTGCATGATTGGAGTCGGGAAGGAATTTTTTATTCCCCTAAAGTGGAGAAAATTGGCTTCTACCTCACAGGGTTTTTTGCCTTCCTCTGGATCAACTTGCAGGATAACAGGCCGAACTGGATGGACAAATGTCTTTTTTCGGCCTTATGTACTATGTTACTACTGTACTATACTATATTGTGCTGTACTATAATACACTGTACTATACTATACTGTGCTGTACTATAATACACTGTACTATACTATACTGTGCTGTACTATAATACACTGTACTATACTATATTGTGCTGTACTATAGTGTACTATACTATGCTGTACTATAATATACTGTACTATACTGTACTATACTATGCTGTACTATACTGTGCTATTGTAACGGACCCGTTTCAGCAGACAAGGGGTTAAAATCAGTTTATGCGATAAGCCCCTTTCTGATAGACAGGCACAGCTACTGCAGGACACCAAACCCCCGAACTGGATACAAAGTAGCACTCCAAACTGGAACCTCACAAATAGCTGCTAGCAGACGAACAGGAATCAGGTTACACTCCTGGCAATCAGTCTCTAACAGCATACAGTGGATCCCCCCAATAACGAGACAAGGCTCCGTGTTGAGGGTCAAGCAGTGGTCTGACTGTACTTCACGTACAGCCTCTTTTATTCATAAACCACAAACATAGTACTGCCCACAGGGGTTTGAAATACAACCAATCAGTAATTTACAACACATACAATGTAACTACAGCAACCAATCGTTCACGCCCCCAGAGGACCAGAATGAAGACTGTGACATAGGATAGATACAACATATCCCCACAATGTATCATGGTCTCCTCCTCTCTGTCCCGGAGACAACCTGAGGAGCAATCCAATTATCTCTGAGGACAAAGGGAGATCGCCAATACACATGTGAGGACAACAGAACAGACATCACCATTTAAACACACAATGGGACAATGGCACAATAGAAACACACCCAGCATTTTCCTCCCAAGCTGACAAGTTACACTTATTATAAATTGTTACAACTTTGTGAGTTTACATTGGCCATACATATAACTTACATTAATTTAAACAGTATCACTTGGGGACAAACCTATCCAAAATTCACTTGAATAGGTTCAGGGGTTTAAAAGTTAGTATATGGCCCATAATCCTGGGGCAAGAGGCCAGCAGCCAGTCCTCTCCAAAACACCGTGGCGAGGTTGGTTTCGCCACACATCTCCCCCCCCCAGGGAAGACTAACCAGATACCTGACCTCACGCCGGTCGGTACCTGAGTTAGTCTGGCAGCCCACCCACAACTAAATACTGGACCTGTTGCATTTGGTAGCCTGTCTCTGTCCAGTGAGTCCACCAAGGTTATGTTGGAAGCTGGTACTCCCGGTCTCTGTGTTGCTCCCTGGCTTGGAGTGGAGGTTGCTTTGTGGGCAGGGATCAGCGGTACTCTGCCCTGGTGCCAGCGCTACCACGGAAGAAGCCTGGTTGGAGCCTGGTTGTTGGAGGGGGAGATCGACTGTCTCTACCCCCTGTGCTGTAAGTGCAGAGACCACGGTCCCATCTGCACTGTTGTGGGGCCTACTGTCTCCCCCTGGTGCGTTAAGCTGCCGCTGGGGAGAGGGGGTAACAAGCTCCTCTCCCATATTACTTCCAGCCGCTGGGGAGGGCGACCGACCTTCTCCGCTCCCAATACAGTGTCCTGCTGCTGGGGAAAGGAGACTGGGCTCTCTATTCCCTGCTGAACACTCTGCCGCTGGGGGACAGGACCGACTGTCTCTGCCCCCTGTAACTCCGCCTGCCACTGGGGAATGGAGACTGGGCTCCCAATTCCCAAAAAATCATGCTGCTGCTGGGGGGCAGAAACAACTACCTCTGCCCCTGTAACTCAGCCTGCCGCTGAGGAGGAAGGACGCTGCTCTCCTCTCCCTGCATTTCACACTGCCTTCCCGGCATATCACTCTGCTGCTGGGGGGCAGGAACAACTACCTCTGCCCCCTGTAACTCAGCCTGCCGCTGGGGAGGGAGGACGCTGCTCTCCTCTCCCTGCACTTCAGACTGCCGCTGGGGAATGGAGACTGGGTTTGTCACCTTACTGTCCTGCTAAGCCTTTTCACTGGCGTGGAACAGCTGCTGGTAGCCCTGTTCCAGCGCCATCTCCCGGGTCACCAGGTGGACCAGGTCCTGCTCAATCTCATGAGTGTCGTCCCAGTCATACCTGCTCTCCCTCCATTCAAAGAGATCATGGAACCGGGCTTGTGTAGGGCTCCCAAACTCCAGCTCTGAAAAAGTCTCCCATAACAAGCCAGGACCATCAAACTCCTCTCCCTCCGGCTTGTCATGCTCAGCTGTCCTGGGTTGGTACTGTGCCCCATACCCCCAGAGCGCCTGGTAGGCATCTTCCAGCCACAGCTCCCGCCATGCTAGGAGTTCCAATTCCTTTACCCATTCCTCCCGGGGCTGCTCTCCCAGGAAGGGCTTCCGCAGGGCTATTCGCTTCTGCAACCGCTGGTCTTCCGTGGGGAGTCTCTCGTCCTGCATATACTCCACAATACCCAGTACCTGGTACCAGATGCCTTTGCGGACTGCATCTCGGTCATCCATGACACCCTCATCGTACTCCACTGCTGTTTCCATTCTGGTGCTGTCAGGGTCGCTGTACTAGGACATGCGTTGCCCTCAAATTGTAATTCCAGGGAATGATGTTTCTTTGTAGCTGTCCTTCTAGGCTGTGGGAACGATCCCTCCGCTGCCACCAATGTAATGGACCCGTTTCAGCAGACAAGGGGTTAACATCCGTTTAGGCGATAAGCCCCTTTCTGAGAGACAGGCACAGCTACTGCAGGATACACCAAACCCCCGAACTGGATACAAAGTAGCACTCCAAACTGGAACCTCACAAATAGCTGCTAGCAGACGAACAGGGATCAGCTTACACTCCTGGCAATCAGTCTCTAACAGCATACAGTGAATCCCCCAATAACGAGACAAGGCTCCGTGTTGAGGGTCAAGCAGTGGTCTGACTGTACTTCACGTACAGCCTCTTTTATTCATAAACCACAAACATAGTACTGCCCACAGGGGTTTGAAATACAACCAATCAGTAATTTACAACACATACAATGTAACTACAGCAACAAACCGTTCACCCCCCAGAGGACCAGAATGAAGACTGTGACATAGGACAGATACAACATATCCCCACAATGCATCATGGTCTCCTCCTCTCTGTCCCGGAGACAACCTGAGGAGCAATCCAATTATCTCTGAGGACAAAGGGAGATCGCCAATACACATGTGAGGACAACAGAACAGACATCACCATTTAAACACACAATGGGACAATGGCACAATAGAAACACACCCAGTATTTTCCTCCCAAGCTGACAAGTTACACTTTTTATAAATTGTTACAACTTTGTGAGTTTACATTGGCCATACATTAACTTACATCAATTTAAACAGTATAACTTGGGGACAAACCTATCCAAAATTCACTTGAATAGGTTCAGGGGTTTAAAAGTTAGTATATGGCCCATAATCCAGGGGCAAGAGGCCAGCAGCCAGTCCTCTCCAAAACACTGTGGCGAGGTTGGTTTTGCCACAGCTATAATATACTGTGCCGTACTATACTGTACTATAATATACTGTACTATACTGTGCTGTACTATAATATACTGCACTGTACTATACTATAATATACTATACTGTGCTATACTATACTATGTTGTACTATACTATACAGTGCTGCACTATACTGTGCTGTACTATACTGTACTATACTATAATATACTATACTGTGCTGTACTATACTATACAGTGCTGTACTATACTGCGCTGTACTATACTGTAATATACTATCCTGTACTATAATATACTGTACTATACTATACTGTGCTGTACTACACTGTCCTATACTACACTGTCCTATACTACTATACTGTGCTATACTGTACTATACTGCACTATACTATACTGTGCTGTATTATACTATACTGTGCTATACTGTACTGTACTATAATAATCTGTACTATACTATAATATACTGTACTATACTAAACTGTACTATTATATACTATACTGTCCTATACTATAATATACTGCACTATACTATACTGTCCTATACTATACTATGCTATACTGTACTATAATATACTGTACTATACTATAATATACTGTACTATACTAAACTGTACTATCATATACTATGCTATACTATAATATACTGCACTATACTATACTGTGCTATACTATACTGTCCTATACTATACTGTACTATACTGTACTATAATATACTGTACTATACTATAATATACTGTACTTCTCTAAACTGTACTATTATATACTATACTGTCCTATACTATACTGTGCTATACTATATTATACTGTACTATACTGTGCTGTACTATACTGTGCTGTACTATACTATACTGAACTATATATATTATACTGCTATACTATGCTGTGCTGTACTATAATATACTGTACTATACTAAACTGTACTATTATATACTATACTGTCCTATACTATGCTATACTATAATATACTGCACTATACTATACTGTGCTATACTGTCCTATACTATACTGTGCTATACTGTACTATAATATACTGTACTATAATATACTGTACTTCACTAAACTGTACTATTATATACTATACTGTCCTATACTATACTGTGCTATACTATATTATACTGTACTGTACTATAATATACTGTACTATACTGTGCTGTACTATACCATACTGTACTATACTGTGCTGTATTATACTGTGCTGTACTATACTGTACTATACTATGCTGTACTATACTATAATATACTGTCCTATACTGTGCTGTACTATTATATACTATACTGTCCTATACTATAATATACTGCACTATACTATACTGTCCTATACTATACTGTGCTGTACTATACTGTGCTATACTGTACTGTACTATAATATACTGTACTTCACTAAACTGTACTATTATATACTATACTGTCCTATACTATACTGTGCTATACTATATTATACTGTACTATACTGTGCTGTACTATAATATATATACTGTACTATACTAATGTACTATTACTATACTATACT